>NC_088413.1:71291257-71591257 GCF_034236695.1 Oncorhynchus nerka
GGTAGTCAGTTGAAAATTCATGCCGGAAGGGTGTTGAGCATTAGTTTGAATTAAACATTGTATGGCCTACTTTTTGTGATATCTCTAAATAACATCTCACATTTCTCCAACCTTTTCTCTACCTACCTACCTTTCTTTCTGGATCTTCTCCTGTTCAGCAACTCTCTAAAAAACAAACCGACACCCACATTTTAAATATAGAATAACATATCTCCATCACAGTTATTATCCCTCAATGTTACTCTTGTTACTATGATGCATGGGAATGCATGAAGGTTTTAGTACTCACTCTGGCCACCATGTCAATGTGTTCCTGGGTACTACTGAAGTTCCTGGCCACCTCATCCAGACAGAGAGAGCCATGCTGGCATGCGTAGGTCCAGTGTTTGTACTCCTCGGAGTTAGGAACCCTGTCCAAGAAGATACGGAAGGCCTCCCATATCGCTTCCTGACAAACTAAAAGTATAGTCAAACATATCAGAACAGCTGAATAAAGACCTGTATGAGAACAATTCTTATCATATAGACTAAATGGCAAGTCAATATTTCGCATCTCATTATCATATACGTGTAAGGCAAGACTCAACAATGGAATCATTATGGCCTAGGTTTGGACAAACTATTTTGTCACATACCGTTAATATGATTGAACAGCTTTGAATAATGTATCAGTTAAATGTCACTTCATAATGTGGGAATGAAATGTACTCGTCCCTAATGGTCTGGAATGTTTGAAACGTGAATCACAAAAAGCCCTAAAGCTTTTGTTGTGGCAGGGCTTTTGGGGCGGCAGGGTAGCCTAGTGGTTAGAGCGTTGGACTAGTAACCGAAAGTTTGAATCCCCGAGCTGACAAGGTACAAATCTGTCGTTCTGCCCCTGAACAGGCAGTTAACCCACTGTTCCTAGGCCGAATTTGTTCTTCACTGACTTGCCTAGTAAAATAAAGGTAAAATAAAAAAATAAAAATGTATGTTATGAGGAGCAACAACCACTTGAATGATCAAATATGTTTAATCCTTTGAGACGTTCTCTTGCATTTTCATTTCATAAAGTGAAGTTATTATTTCCATGAGATATTCACTGTTTGAATACCCTCACCTCAATGTCACTCCATCCCTGAATTTAGCCAGTCACTCAACAGAATCTATGCATGAAATCTGCAAATGCATGACTTTCCGAGGGCTTATGAGAGGATTTAAGTGAACATCTACAGTACCAGTCAAAAGTTTGGAAACACCAACTCATTCAAGGGTTTTTCTTTATTTTTACTCATTTCTACATAGTAGAATAGTAGTGAAGACATTAAAACTACGTAATAACACATATGGAATCATGTAGTAACTAAAAAAGGGTTAAACATATCCAAATATATTTTACATTTCAGATTCTTCAAAGCAGCCACCCTTTGCCTTGATGACAGCTTTGCACACTCTTGGTATTCTCTCAACCAGCTTTATGAGGAATGGTTTTCCAACAGTCTTAAAGAGTTCCCGCATATGCTGAGCACTTGTTGAAAGTGTTCAAGTGTGCCTTGAATTCTAAATTCTAAATAAATCACTGACAGTATCACCAGCAAAGCACCACCACACCATCACGCCTCCTCCTCCATGCTTCACGGTGGAAACCACACATGGGGAGATCATCAGTTCATTGTGTCTCACAAAGACACAGCGGTTGGAACCAAATATCTCAAATTTGGACTCATCAGACCAAAGGACAGATTTCCACAGATCTAATGTTCATTGCTTTTGTTTCTTGGCTCTAGCAAGTATCTTCTTGTTATTGGTGTCCTTTAGTAGTGGTTTCTTTGCAGCAATTCGACCATGAAGGCCTGATTCATAGTCTCTTCTGAAAAGTTGATATTGAGATGTGTCTGTAACTTGAACTCTGTGAAGAACTTATTTGGGCTGTAATCTGAGGTGCAGTTAACTCAATACATGTATCCTCTGAAGCAGAGGTACCTCTGGGTCTTCCTTTCCTGCATCTGTTTATGCACACTAGGTAAGACCTGGGCGGCCATCCCCTATTTTGGCTAGCGCGCCAGGTGGTGCTAAAGGTTAGGTTAGAAGTGGGAAGGCAGGCAAGGTAGGAGAGGGGATTCCTTAACTTTTACTTTCTTTGCTTTGGTTCCATCCAGACCCTTTCCCCACATTACCGTGTGTTAGGAATAATACATTCCCTGTAAACTGTATTTTTCTCTGCCTCGGTCGTCCTCCCCGCACCTATGATCACATACAATTTTTTCACTCCTCCAAGAGGTGTATGTAACATAATGGGGGCTCATCCGGGATTATTAAATCCACAGGACCCCGCTGCTCTGAGCTCTCTGTAATTGGTGATTGGGTGTGGTGGTAAGGTTGTGAGTTTGGGTGACTTGTTCAGTTTATGTGTGTTCAGTAGGCTGCTGTGTACAAAATGGCTGCCTCAGCCATCCTCTGTTAATCGGTGGGGTTGCCTAGAGTAGACTTTGCGCCATAGCTGACCGTTATGGTCTTCGTCCCTGAGAAAGACCTAAAGGCTGAGCTTTTAGTGCTAGTCAGGGAGGGGTTCGTGAGAACTAATTTTCTCGTTGAAAGATGAGGAGAGGGCGGCTTCAGGAGAGGAGACGGGAAGACATAACGATGCCAAGTCGGATGGCGCGGAGGAAAGGGTTGCTCGTACCCCCTTTACATTGTCCTGATTTGACCCTTTATCTTCTGCTTCGGTCATTCTGACAAGACCGCTAGGCTAAAGGTGAGGCTGACCCGTTTGGAAAAGGAGCTAAAGGATAAAGAGCACGTTAGACAGCTGAAATTTGATTTAGAAATTAGGAAAATGGAAATAGAAGCCGACAAGGTGAGGATCCGACAACTGGAGCTAGACTCTGGCTCCAGTGTGACTCCACAACCTGCCCTTCATCAAGCCCACTTTGAAGTGAGTAAAAATATTGCTTTAGTCCCTCCATTTCGGGAGTCGGAAGTTGATTCCTATTTCTCTGATGGAACCAAAGCAAATGTGACCGCTGCACTGCGTTGGCCACTCAAGGTTTGGCTGCTCCTGTTGTAATGTAAATTGTCTGGGAAAGCTCAGGAAGTAGTAGCCGCTCTCTCCCTGGAAGACAATTTACAGTACGATATAGTTAAAACAACCGTGTTGCGGGCCTATGAGTTGATGCCTGAAGCTTGTAGGCAGCGCTTCAGGAACCACAAAAAAAACATACTTTTGTTGGGTTTGCTAGGGACAAAGAGTCTCTGTTTAATCGCTGGTGTTCAGCCAGCAAACCTAACACCTTTGCTGATATTCGGGAGTTGATGCTGTTGGAGGATTTTAAAAGCAACCTGCTTGATAGAATTGTAGTTCATTTAAATGAACAGAGAGTGGCGACATTGGCCCAAGCAGCAGTGTTGGCAGATGAGTACGCTCTGACACACAAGACTGTGTTTGGTGCACCTCGTTTTGAAGGCTGAATGATTACGTCATCAGTGCCTCGTTCAGGTCGTTTTCCTCCAAAGACCCTAAGCCTTCGCACGAAATCCGTGAATGTTTTTACTGTCACCAAAAGGGTTATGTGATTGCGGACTGCCTGGTTTTGAAAAATAAACCGGAACAGTCCCTATCACCATCCCCTAAATTAAAAAGCGTGGATTTAGTCCAGTTTGTGGCTCTTCTGTTGGACCAACTTATTGATTCAGCATTTGGGAAACTGGATCCTATCTATGCTCCGTTTCCTTAACTGGAGAACAAGCTGATCAAAAGTCCATACAGATCTTACGAGACACCGGGGCGGTGCAGTCAGTAATTGTTACTGATGCTTTATCCTGGTCCCCTGAAATATTGTGGCTCGCATGTCATATTACAGGGGATAGAGACAAAAACCATACCTGTACCATTACACTGGGTCCACTTAGTGTCAGACTTGGTATCAGGACGTTTCTGTGTTGGTGGAGTGTCTACACTGCCAGTAAAAGGAGTCACTTTGCTACTAGGGAATGATATCGCTGGTGGTAACGTGACTCCTGGGTTAGAAGTAGTAGACAACCCAGAAATCAAAACTGCAGATGATAAATTGGTTCAAGCATTTCCCCATGTTTTTCCTGCTTGTGTGTTAACGAGGGCACAATCTCGCAAGCTGGGAGATGTGGTGGATTTGTCTAGTTCCATTAATGAGCATATTGAGGTAGAAGACATTGCACCGAGTATGCCTTCTGCAAGGCCAACAGTTCCTACCCCCATAAAAACTAAGGCAGGGGGAAACAAAATTGCGCCCCAATTACATGACATTCTTGTGTCTGTCACCCCCGAGAAGGTGATTGAATGTCAAAAGGGAGACACCAGTCTTCGCAAATGTTTTGCTTTGGAAATTTTCATTGAGGAAGTAAAACTAGGGACACCTCCTACTTTATGAAAGCAGGAGTTTTGATGCTTAAATGGACAGCTCATAACACAGTTAATGACTGGAGTGAAGTGTTTCAAGTGGTTGTTCCTACACTGTTCCGACAGCAGGTGCTGTCACTCGCTCATGACCAGGCATGGTCCGGACATTTAGGGATCACGAAGACTTATAACCGAGTCCTTTTTTCTGGCCAGGTTTGAAGTCTGATGTTGTCCAATTTTTTAAAACATGTCATGTATGTCAACTCACTGGGAAAGCGAATCAAACAGTTCCTCTTCAGTCGCTCTGCCCGATTCCTGTGATGGGGGAACCGTTTGATTGAGTGATAATCGATTGTGTAGGTCCGATCCCGAAAACCAGGTTAGGTAACCAGTTTTACAACAATAATGTGCAGTGCTACTCGATACCCAGAGACTATCCCTCTCCGTACAAAAACGGCTAAGCCTATGATGAAGGCACTAGTTACAGTTGAAGTCGGAAGTTTACATACACTTAGGTTGGAGTCATTAAAACTAGTTTTTCAACCACTCCCCAAATTTCTTGTTAACAAACTATAGTTTTGGCAAGTCGGTTAGGACATCTACTTTGTGCATGACACAAGTGATTTTTCCACAATTGTTTACAGAGATTATTTCACTTATAAGTAACTATCACAATTCCAGTGGGTCAGAAGTTTACATATACTAAGTTGACTGTGCCTTTAAACAGCTTGGAAAATTCCATAAAATTATGTAATGGCTTTAGAAGCTTCTGATAGGCTATTTGACATTGAGTCAAGTGGAGGTGTATCTGTGGATGTATTTCAAGGCCTACCTTCAAACTCAGTGCCTCTATGCTTGACAACATGGGAAAATCAAAAGAAATCAGCCAAGACCTCAGACAAAAAGTGTAGACCTCCACAAGTCTGGTTCGTCATTGGGAGCAATTTTCCCCACGCCTGAAGGTACCACGTTCATCTGTACAAAAAACAGTATGCAAGTATAAACTCCATGGGCCCACTCAGCCATCATACCTTTCAGGAAGGAGATGCGTTCTGTCTCCTAGAGATGAACATACTTTGGTGCAAATCAATCCCAGAACAACAGCAAAGGACCTTGTGAAGATGCTGGAAGAAACGGGTACAAAGTAGTCCTATATTGACATAACCTGAAAGGCCGCTCAGCAAGGAAGAAGCTACTGCTCCAAAACCGCCATAAAAAAAGCCAGACTGCGGTTTGCAACTGCACATGGGACAAAGATTGTACTTTTTGGAGAAATGTCCTCTGGTCTGATGAAACAAAAATAGAACTGTTTGACCATAATGACCATCGTTATGTTTGAAGGAGAAAGGAGGAGGCTTACAAGCTGAAGAACACCATCCCAGTCGTGAAGCACGGGGGTGGCAGCATCATGTTGTGGTGGTGCTTTGCTGCAGGAGGGACTGGTGCACTTCACAAAATAGATGGCAAAATGTTGTGTATATATTGAAGCAACATCTCAAGACATTAGTCAGGAAGTTAAAGCTTGGTCGTAAATGGGTCTTCCAAATGGACAGTGACCCCAAGCATACTTCCAAAGTTGTGGCAAAATGGCTTAAGGACAACAAAGTCAAGGTATTGCAGTGGCCTTCACAGTGGCCAAGCCCTGACCTCAATCCTATAGAAAATTTGTGGGCAGAACTGAAAAAGCATGTGCGAGCAAGGAGGCCTACAAACCTGACTCAGTTACACAAGCTCTGTCAATAGGAATGGACCAAAATTAGCCCAACTCTTTGTGGGAAGCTTGTGGAAGACTACCCGTAACATTTGACCCAAGTTTTAAACAATTTAAAAGCAATGCTACCAAATACTAATTGAGTGTATGTAAACTTCTGACCCATAGTGAATGTGGTGAGAAAAATAAAAGCTGAAATATATCATTCTCTCTACTGTTATTCTGACATTTCACAGTCTTAAAATAAAGTGGTGATCCTGACTGACCTAAGACAGGGAATTTTTACTAGTATTAAATGTCAGGAAAAGTGAAAAACTGAGTTTAAATGTATTTGGCTAAGGTGTATGTGAACTTCCGACTTCAACTATAAGTTCTTCTCTACGTTTGGACTCCCTAAAGTAATCCAAACTGATCAGGGAACCAACTTTGTGTCAAAACATTTCTCATGTGTTAAAGACGCTGTGTATTTCCCATCAGGTCTCCGGTCCGTATCATCCGGAGAGTCAAGGGGCCCTTGAACGCTGACATCAGACACTTAAGGCGACGCTACGCAAGTATTGCATGGATGCCAGTACTGATTGGGATGAGGGTGTGCCATTTGTCCTATTTGCTATCAGGGAAACAACACAAGAATCCTTTGGGTTCATCCCTGCTGACCTTGTGTTTGAACACACCCCACGGGAGCCGCTAAAGGTTTTGAAGGCGCATATCCTATCTCCTACACCCAGTAGCGCCCAAAAAATGTGTTGGATTGTGTCAGTAAGTTGCGGGAGAGACTGCACGCCGCATGTGTGTTAGCCCAAGAGTCTTTCTCGTCGTCTCAAAAAAAGGCATGAAATACATTATGATAAAGAGGCTGTTGGCTGTTCTTTTGCACCAGGGGATCAAGTTTTAGTTTTGTTGCCATTCCCTGGCTCATCTCTGTTGGCACGTTTTTCTGGGCCATATCTTGTGGAATAGAAACTCAGTGACACCAATTATGTGATAAAGACCCCAGATCGTAGGCCTTCTTCCCATGTGTGCCATGTTAACATGCTGAAAGCGTATTAAATGAGTGACTCTCCAGACAGCTCCTCAGGTAAGCCAGTTCTGCCCGCCCTCTCCAGTGTGGGTGTGGCTGCGGTGGTGCTGAAGCCTGGCTTAGATAAGGAGAACGGGTTGGAGTTACGCCATACGTTACAGCGGTGTGAACACTTATGTAATTCGATGCTGAAAAAGTCACCCTCGCAAATGGAACATTTGGATAACGATCAAACTAATGATCTTATCCTATTGATATATATTTTTCTCAAAGTCGCACATCCATCTTGGAACATGACGTGGATGTGGAGAACGCTGCTCCTGTACGTCAGCATCCGTACCGTGTTAACACTAAGAAAAGGGAGGTAATGAAAAGTGAGGTAGCTTATTTATTATAGAACGACATGGCAAACCCAGTAACAGCTCCTGGAGTTCCCTGTGTATTATCATTCCTAAACCTGACGGCACGTCCCGCTTATGTACGGACCTTCGTGGCGTAAATACCGTTACAAAGTCTGATTCTTTTCCTTTACCTCGCTTAGATGACTGCACATTGATAGAATTGGCTCTGCTGCTTACATAAGTAAGTTAGATTTGCTTAAAGGTTATTGGCAGGTGCCTCTGACCTCTCGAGCTTCTGACATCTCAGCTTTCGTTACACCTGATAACTTAGTACAATATACTGTGATGCCCTTTGGAATGTCTAATGCAACTGCTACTTTTCAGCACCTAGATAACATTGTGTTTGCGAATGTGCAAAATTGTACTGCTTACCTTGTGGTGATTAATTTGTCTACTTGGTCTGATCATCTCGCCACCTTGAAAAGGGTGTTTCAGCGGTTGGAGAATGCTTCTTTAACCCTCAATTTGGTAAAGTGTGAGTTTGGGAAGGCTACTGTGACTTACTTAGAGAAGCAGGTGGGATGAGGTCAAGTGCGCCCAATAACTGACAAAGTGGAAGCAATTGTTGCTTTTCCTGCTCCCACGATCCGCCGCCAGTTGCGCAGATTGCTGGGGATGGTAGGGTACTATCGTACGTTCTGTAAGAGGTTTTTGATGGTAGTACCTTACATCTCTGCTTTGTCCCAAAGTACCAATTATGTGGTCCCCGGAATGTAACTATGCTTTTGAGTCCACCAAAGTCCTACTTTGTAGTGCCCTAATGCTTGCCGCCCCCAACTTTGACAAACCTTTTTAAGTTGGAGGTAGACGCTAGTGTAGTGGGGGTGGGTGCGCTTTTCTTGCAGGGAGATGAGGGAGTGGATCAGCCCGTCAGTTTCGTCTCCCGAAAGTTCAACTCGTGTCAGTCAAAGTACTCCACCATTGAGCAAGAGACTCTGGCTTTATTGCTGGCCTTACAGTTTTTTTTAGGTATTTGTGGGCTCCAGTGCCTTGCCTGTTCTGGTCTTCACGGACCATAATCCTTTAGTGTTTTTTTGGGCAAATGTACAATCAGGAATGCCGCCTTATGCGCTGGGCTCTGATTGTACAGGGTTACAATTTATAGATTCACTATGTGAAGGGTTCGGCAAACGTGGTTGTCGAAGCTCTATCACGGGTTTAGTAACTGGGGATGCGTGTTGGTTTTTGTTGTTGAAAACTGGGAGTTTGCAAATTTGGGGTGGACGTGTTACGTTCCCCAGTTTTTGTGTGGTTGTGGGTTTGTATGTGTGTCTATTTAAGGAAAGGGCTTCCTGGATTCCTGAAGCAGCTGACTGGTCGGCCCCATCGCTGATGGGAGCTCTGACCCCTCCCTCTCATCAGAGGATACAGCTGTTTCTTCAATTACCAACTCCTCCAGCTTGATAAAAGCCAGTGTTCCTTCCTCAAAGAGGATAGCTTCTTTTTATGTCCTGTGTTGGTTGTTGTTGCGGTCAGCAAAAGTGTTTTTGATATTATTTTGTAGCCAATCCTTCAGAGTATTGGAAGGGGAATGAGTTTTAAGGCAAGAGGCCTGCAGGCATACATAACTTGTAGTTTTTAATCTGTTTATGCACACAATGTAAGACCTGGATGGCCATTCCCTGTCTCGGTTAGCGCGCCAGGTGGTGATAAAGGTTAGAAGTGGGAAGGCAGGCAAGGGAAGAGACGGGATTCCTTAACTTTTACTTTCTTTGCTTTGGTTCCATCCAGCCCCTTTTCCCCACATCACCATGTGTTAGGAATAATACATTCCCTGTAAACTGTATTTTTCTCTGCCTCGGTAGTCCTTCCCCGCACCTATGATCACATAAAAAAAATCTCCATGGGAGTTGAGATGTAGCGGGGTGTTGCGTTCCCTCCTCCAAAAGGCGTCCGTAACACAAGTCAAACTTCTCCCACATTGTAAAGTCTCAACCATAACTTAGAAGCCCGCAATTATTTACTTAAAAATCATACAATGTGATTTTTGGGATATTGGTTTTAGATTCCGTCTCTCACAGTTGAAGTGTACTACCTATGATAAAATGTACAAACCTCTACATGCTTAATAAGTAGGAAAACATGCAAAATTGGCAGTGTATCAAATACTTGTTCTCCCCGCTGTATGTGATATTTTCCTGTTCCCATTAGATGCACACCCTTAAACTCAGCAAAAAAAGAAACGTCCCTTTTTCAGGACCCTATCTTTCAAAGATAATTCGTGAAAATCCAATTAACTTCACAGATCTTCATTGTAAAGGTTTTAAACACTGTTTCCCATGCTTGTTCAATGAATCATAAACAATTAACCTCTCTAGGCTAGGAGCGGTATTTTCACGTCTGGATGAAAAGTGTTCCCAAAGTAAACTGCCTGCTCCTCAGGCCCAGAAGATAGGATATACATATCATTAATCTATTTGGATAGAAGACACTCTGAAGTTTCTAAAACTGTTTGAAGGATCTCTGTAAGTATAACAGAACTTATTTGGCAGGCGAAACCCCGAGGACAAACCATCCAGGCAAAATAAAATTTGCGGTCACTCTCTTTTCAATAGGCTTTTTTTGTGGATCTAGATTTCTAAGGCACTTGCTTGCAGTTCCTATCGCTTCCATTGGATGTCAACAGTCTTTAGAAATTGGTTGATGTTTTTCCTTTGAGAAATGAAGAAGTAGGCCTGTTCAGAACGAGGGTCGAGTCTAGTGAACTGTTATGGTTGGGGAGCACGACCTGAAAGCTCGCTCCACTTTGTTTTTATCCGCTATTGAACGCAGTTTATGCCGTCTTAAATTTGATTGATTATTTTAAAAATGTATTTAACATTTAATTTTATCGAAAGTTGTTTGAAATGTTTGTACAAAGATTACAGGTAACTTATTAGTGTTTTTCTGGATCAAACTCGCCAAATAAATAGACATTTTGGAGATATAACATCGAACAAAAGGACCATTTGTGATGTTGATGGGACGGACATATTAGAGTGCCAACAGAAGAAGCTCTTCAAAGGTAAGGCATGAGGTATATCGTTATTTCTGAGTTTTGTGTCGTGCCTGGCGGGATGAAATATGATTGTCTGTGTTTGTTTGATGGGGTGCTGTCCTTAGATAATCGCATGGTTTGCTTTCGCCGTAAAGCCTTTTTGAAATCTGACAACAAAAAGTTAAGCTTTATTTTGACATATTGCATGTGTATTTTCAAGAATGTTCAATATTTACAATTCTGTAGTTTGAATTTGGCGCCCTGCATATTCACTGGATGTTGGTCAGGTGGGACGGTAGCGTCCATCTAGCCGAGAGAGGTTAATGAACATGCACCTGTGGAATGGTCGTTAAGACACTAACAGCTTACAGACGGTAGGCAATTAAGGTCACAATTATGAAAACTTAGGACACTAAAGAGGCCTTTCTACTGACTCTGAATAACACCAAAAGAAAGATGCCCAGGCTCCCTGCTCATCTGTGTGAATGTGCCTTAGGCATGAGGACTGCAGATGTGGCCAGGGCAATAAATCGCAATGTCCATACTGTGAGAAGCCTAAGACAACGCAACAGGGAGACAGGTTGGACAGCTGATCGTCCTCGCAGTGGCAGACCACATGTAACAACACCTGCACAGGATCGGTACATCCGAACATCACACCTGCGGGACAGGTACAGGATGGCAACAGCAACTGCCTGAGTTACACCAGGAACGCACAATCCCTACATCAGTGCTCAGACTGTCCGCAATAGGCTGAGAAAGGCTGGACTGAGGGATTGTAGGTCCTGGTTTTCACCAGACATCACAGGCAACAACGGCGCTGGACCAGACAGGACTGGCAAAAAGTGCTCTTCTCTGATGAGTCTCAGTTTTTTCTCACCAAGGGTGATGGTCGGAATCACGTTTATCGTCGAAAGAATGAGCGTTACACCGAGGCCTGTACTCTGGAGCAGGATCGATTTGGCGTTGGAGGGTCCGTCATGGTCTGGGGCGGTGTGTCACAGCATCATCGGAATGAGCTTGTTGTCATTGCAGGCAATCTCAACGCTGTGCGTTACAGGGAAGACATCCTCCTCCCTCATGTGGTACCCTTCCTGCAGGGTCATCCGCACATGAACCTTCAACATGACAATGTTGATTTCCTGCAAGAAATTAATGTCAGTGTTCTGCCATGACCAGCGAAGAGCCCGGATCTCAATCCCATTGAGCATGTCTGGGACCTGTTGGAGGGTGAGGGCTAGGGCCATTTCCCCCCAGAAATGTCCGGGAACTTGCAGGTGCCTTGGTGGAAGAGTGGGGTAACATCTCACAGCAAGAACTGGCAAATCTGGTGCAGTCCATGAGGAGGAGATCCACTGCAGTACTTAACCTCTCTGGGATATGTGGGACGAGTCCCAACTGTCCAAAAGCCAGAGAAAATGCAGAGCGCCAAATTCAAATAAATTACTATAAAAATCAAACTTTCATGAAATCACACATGTAAGATACCAAATTAGAGGTACACGTGTTGTGAATCCAGCCAACATGTCACATTTCAAAAAGGCTTTTCGGCGAAAGCAAACGATGCTATTATCTGAGGATAGCACCTCCGTAAACAAAGAGAGAGAAGCATATTTCTACCCTGCAGGCGCGACACAAAACTCAGAAATAAAAATATAAATCATGCCTTACCTTTGACGAGCTTCTTCTGTTGGCACTCCATTATGTTCCATAAACATCACAAATGGTCCTTTTGTTTGATTAATTCCGTCGATATATATCCAAAATGTCCATTTATTTGCCGCATTTGATCCAGAAAAACACTGGTTCCAAATTGCGCAACGTGACTACAAAATATCTCAAAAGTTACCTGTAAACTTTGCCAAAACATTTCAAACTACTTCTGTAATATAACTTTAGGTATTTTTTAAAGTAAATAATCAATAAAATTGAAGACGGGATGATCTGTGTTCAATACAGGAAGAAAATAAACTGACGCTACCTTTCTGGTCACGTGCCTCTAACAAACAGTACACTTGAAGTGACCCTCGTTTTGAACAGGGCTACTTCTTCATTACACAAAGGAAAAACCTCAACCAATTTCTAAAGACTGGTGACATCCAGTGGAAGCGGTAGGAACTGCATGAAGGTCCCTTAGAAATCTGGATTCCCAATGAAAATTCATTGAAAAGAGAGTGACCTCAAATTTTTTAAAAAAAATTTAAAAAAGGTTTTTCACAGACATGATTCAAACAGTTTTAGAATCTGAGTGTTTTCTATCCAAATCTACTAATAATATGCATATCTTATCTTCTGGGGATGAGTAGCAGGCAGTTGAATTTGGGCATGCATTTCATCCGGATGTGAAATACTGCCCCCTGTCATCAAGAAGTTAATGCAGCTGGTGGCCACACCATATACTGACTGTTACTTTTGATTTTGACCCCCCCCCCTTTGTTCAGGGACATGTTATTCCATTTCAGTTAGTTACATGTCTGTGGAACTTGTTCAGTTTGTCTCAGTTGTTGACTCTTATGTTTATACAAATAGTTACACATGTATAGGTTTGCTGAAAATAAATTCAGTTGACAGTGAGAGGACTTTTCCTTTTTGCTGAGTTTATATGCTGTTTAGCAGACACTTTTATCCAAAGTGACAGTACTGGGAGTGCATACATTTTTAGCGCATGTGACCCCAGCAGGAATTGAACCCACAACCTTCGCGCCGCTAGCACCATGCCCTTACCTCTAAGTTTGTAGTAGGCCCGATGGTTGGAGATGACCTCCTTCATCTTCTCTTGAGGACATATTTTAACCCCCGTGGTGAAGAACGTCGACCTCTTCGTCCGTTGCCTGTCCAGGTCCTTTATCATTTTGACATTGGTGGTGTGTTTGACTGGTCTTAGACTCTCTAGGAAGTGTTTGTATTTAACGTCCCGGATTCCAAACAAGTCTTGGACCTGTAGGTCTGCAAAAGACACATTAGAAATGGTTATCTTTAGCATCCCTCTTTGGCCAAATATGCCTAAATATAGTGTAGCCTAGCGGTTAGAGTGTTGTGCCGATAACTGAAAGGTCGCTGGATCGAATACCTAAGCCGAGAAGGTGAAAAATCTGTCTGTGCCCTTGAGCAAGGCACTTAACCCTCATTTTCTCGAGGGGCGCCGCACTACTATGGCTTACCCTGTAAAACAACACATTTCACTGCACGTAGCCGTGTATGTAACAATAAAACTTTTTTTGTTGTTTGCTATGTTTGTCTGGTTAAATATAGGTTAAAAAAAATAAACATGATGTATGCTGGTTTCTTTCCCAAACAGTATCTCAGGTCTAACCTGAACTGACTATATTATGTAAAATGGTAGCTACTTAAAATACTTTACTGTACCTAATGGCTACTGAACAGTGTTTTAAGTGGACAACTGTCCCTATCTCTCACTAGATATAAATAGACACTAAAGTGGCAAGGTGAAGTATCTGAGGATACTAAGTCTAATTTTGAAAGCACAATGGAACTAGTTCATGTTGCGTTATACAGAGCATCTTCAAAGGGAGTCAAGAGCAAGTGTTTTATTGAAAGTCATCAATGCTCAGCATTTGTTTTGAATGACATCATATCCTTGTACAGTGACTCAACACAAAGCTATAGCTCAGTGGTCCTTTGTGAATGACATAGTTTGACAATAACAGGTTAGACCACCTTAACTCTGTAACAATTATGACTGACCAATGTTATTTCAGAGTCCTTCAGATCATTGCCGTATTAGACATATCCCCAATTGCTGAAATGCTATATATGACCTAGCTGGCTTTACTCTATTCAGGAAACACAAGATCTCCACTTCCCCCGTTTCACAGTCTCGTCCGTCGCAGCAGGTAGTGCCAATGTGTTATGAAAGAAAATTAGGCCAGCGAATACAGTCACTCCATTCAAAGAGAGGCTTTGTTAAAGGGGAAGTGCAGTAAATAATGGATTTTCCTGTGTTTTATATATATTTTTCAATTAGGTTGGAATA
Organism: Oncorhynchus nerka; assembly: GCF_034236695.1. Lineage (NCBI taxonomy): Eukaryota > Metazoa > Chordata > Actinopteri > Salmoniformes > Salmonidae > Oncorhynchus > Oncorhynchus nerka. The sequence goes on from NC_088413.1 coordinate 71,305,716, forward strand.
ATAGTGTATTATGAACTGTTTGAAAAGACCGCCAAAAACGTCAGCTAGTTTTGCAGGCATGGGGTTTTTGGCCTGCCTGGCGACATCACCAGGCGGTATAAGTTAATAGACCAATAACAAATAGTTTCAAACTTCTCTGCCAGTAATAGCTTGTTTTCAGGTTACATATTCCTCCCATTTGGCTCATCCAATCTGGTCCCTCATTCAGACCACTCTCAGACAGTCCTAGCTAAATTCTTGCTTGAGAAATTGCTTTTTGCTAAGAAGTATTTTTGTTAATTTTTTGGTACTTAATTGTGTCCCAGAATGATTTGATTTTGAGATAAAAACGGTTGCATTTGACCTTTAAAGACATTAAATCCCATGCGCAATGAGTTCCTAACAGAGGCTAGGGGCTTCATCTGATCTGCCTGCCATGTCTCGGGATTAGGCAGTAGAGGCCACAAAGAAATCAGTGTAAACGATATAAACACTTATACTTTGACCTCAGGGAGGTGGCCAAAATGTGCCTTGTTTGAGAGATTACCATGTATAAGCTCAGGAGAAGAGTTGGTCGGTAGACAGACACTGCTAATCCACTGCAATGGCAAGGCTGTTTGAAATGGTAATTCCCAAAACTAGCTTGTTTAGTCACAACATTATAGTTTGTGTCTCTCACTGTCCAGTATCCGGATATCCAGTTCCCATTGTCACAGAAACATTGGGTTAATTGAAGTGTGATATCATACACATACCAACCGTAATAAGGATCCATGTTTATTTTGATCAAAGGTGCCGCCGGTCCCAATTTGACCCGTTACAGAGAGATTTATGACAAGAATGTGATCCATTGTTTGTCTCAAGGTGGGACAATGCCCAATGCCCCCCACCCACCCACCCACCACCACCACCACAACCACCCAAACACTCAACCCCAACTGGACACTAATAAACTTCAACGTTCAAATGCAAGGTTCAGAATGGGGACCATTAGCCGCAAAACCCAGACTTATTGTCCAATTAGGGAACATTTTGAAAAACAAATAAGACACAATGTGAAATGTGCTCAGTGAGGAATGAGTATTCTGAAATGCACATAGGCTAGCATGAGGGCTTGCAGGGGAAATGTCCCCTAATGCGGAGCACCACAGTGAGGGCCTCACAGAACAGAGCTACAAGGCAGAAAAGATTAGTGTCCAGAGCCACTGAGAACAGAATGCCTTTGTTTCTTTTGGGATAATGAACGGACCAAAGACACAATCCAGCCAAAATCTGGACCCAACAGAAGTCGGCTAATAGAAAAGTTTTGTAGAATTTTAGTTAATGTGTCCATAGGGATCAACTAGCTCAAAGTAGCCAATAGTGACTTGTATAATATGGCCTAACAGTTTTCCCTCCAGGTTTATTACATTTTATAGGAATTTGTATTCAAATCAATGCTAAAAAAAACACATGGATTCAAGTTTGACAGGTAGGATGAGCTGATGCTGTATTTGCTGGCTAAAGCAGCTGTAAATGCTGTTGCCCTTGATTGAGTGTAGGTCGAAGTCAAGTGGCTCACACTGCTCTCTGTGGAAGTCCTCCTACGCAATGCAGCACGAAGGTCAAAAACTTTATCAAAATACACTTTGCTTTCAAGTTGGTTCCATTCAGTTCTGCAGTATGAATAAACTTTTAATTTGCAAATAGTAAATTTGTCAAAATTGCCATACCATCACAATGGTTCTGCCTTCTGATCTGACCCATCAAGAATGTACTGTATTCAAACATGCACACTATATCTCCATCATTGTGAAAGAACACAACTGTATTTTAACTTCAATTACACTGTGAGACAGGAAACAAAACAACAAGCCAGACAGGTCCCTGGAGTGAGAGCTTACCTTTGATTCGAGGGGCTGCAAGGGTAAAGAGAAATAGGGTGAGGAACAGTCCCGTTCTCAAATGCATGATGGAATAGTTTAGGTCCTTTCAGAGCCAAAAAGTTTTCACTTGGAAACAAAAGGAAATTCTCTGAAAACCTTTATCTCGAGTCCATGACGAAAAATGTATTGTCACTGTTGACAAAGTCTCTAGGCTCTAGAGCCAAAAGAGGGGTTGTTCACTATTGTCTTGGCTCCAGGTTTTAGCAGATGGAGTTAGAATCCTGGAGTTAGAATCCTGGTTTGATCGTTGAGTCAGTCAATGATCCCTGCAGACCTGGACGAAGGATTGAAAAAGGTGCCAAGGTGAAGGGGCTTGGAAAGGAACTCCAAGTTACTCCACTGTCGGTATAAGTGTGACAATGGTGACGAGATTCAAAAAGCAAGCTCCATTTCGGAAATAATCTGTTTACCTTCTGCTCGCTCAGCGTAATCCCTCCCTGGCCACGTGGTGGTGGCCTAGCCTCATCCTGTTAGGGCCCTTATGGAGCCTCATCTGTCAGTCAGTCAGCAGGGCCCATCGACTTACGGCCCTATAGTGGCCAGTCAGTGTCCCTGTCACCCTGATCCTCAGTCTCTCAGCTCCCAGACCAGGCTAGATTTTCTGTGCCGTTCACACAATGCTCACTCTGTTCAGGCTAGCTCAGACCAGATCCTCCTCGATGTGCCAAATTTACAGGCTGCAAGCAAGGCTGCTGAGCTGTAGGATATATCTTTTTTTAAGGAACCCAGTCTGGCTTTAAACGTACTCTTGAAAGTGGTAATACTAGAATGCACAAGATGCAATTTCGAAATTGGGTAGTGCATCATCCGTTCCTCTTGTCATGTTAGTCATTGCATACCTTTTAAAATTCCAAATCAACTAGCCCATGTCAGCTGTTTTTTATTTAGGTTATTTATCCCATAGATTTTGTTGTACTTTTTTAGTCACTCAAATATCACGAGTACACGTTAGACATGGCAAAATGTATAGAATTGCAAGAACATTTGCCCTTGACAAAATGTGTAGAATTGCAGGAAATCCCAATGATGGAAGGGGGCCCCGTGTGAAAAAGTTTGCGAACCCCTGGTCTACTGGACATCCACCTCCCAGACTGACACAATGTGCTTTATCCCTGCTCTGGGTAGGTGGCAGAGCTGCTCTGTTATTGTTGCGTCCTCCTCCCTTCTGTTAATGGGCTGGTGTGGACCTGAACCCTGAACTGTACTGTGGTGGTTTCCACTCAGCTCCCCAAGCCGACAAGAGGATTACCAGCCCTAGCCTGTTATAAAAATGTTACTGCCGTAAATAAGCCTCTTCTGGACAAATCCATCCAGGGGAACACTGAACTTTGACCGTGAGGCGCTTTTGACTACTTGTGTTGCTTTTTAACTGTCAATAAGCCAATATTATATGAACCAATATTACAGCTACAAGACATTTTATAGAAGCTTCGTATAATATCATTTACTTTTTTGTCAGGATATGCTTTGAGAAATTGCTACCAGAATGCAATTTCACAGATCTTACACATGTACAGTGGGGCAAAAAGTATTTAGTCTGCCACCAATTGTGCACGTTCTCCCACTTAAAAAGATGAGAGAGGCCTGTCATTTTCATCATAGGTACACTTCAACTATGACAGACAAAATGAGAAAAAAATCCAGAAAATCACATTGTAGGATTTTTAAATGTATTTATTTGCAAATTATGGTGGAAAATAAGTATTTGGTCACCTACAAACAAGCAAGATTTCTGGCTCTCACAGACCTGTAACTTCTTCTTTAAGAGGCTCGTCTGTCCTCCACTCGTTACCTGTATTAATGGAACCTGTTTGAACTTGTTATCAGTATATAAGACACCTGTCCACAACCTCAAACAGTCACACTCCAAACTCCACTATGGCCAAGACCAAAGAGCTGTCAAAGGACACCAGAAACAAAATTGTAGACCTGCACCAGGCTGGGAAGACTGAATCCGCAATAGGTAAGCAGCTTGGTTTGAAGAAATCAACTGTGGGAGCAATTATTAGGAAATGGTAGACATACAAGACCACTGATAATCTCCCTCGATCTGGGGCTCCACGCAAGATCTCACCCCGTGGGGTCAAAATGATCACAAGAACGGCGAGCAAAAATCCCAGAACCACACGGGGGGACCTAGTGAATGACCTGCAGAGAGCTGGGACCAAAGTAACAAAGCCTACCATCAGTAACACACTACGCCGCCAGGGACTCAAATCCTGCAGTGCCAGACGTGTCCCCCTGCTTAAGCCAGTACATGTCCAGGCCCGTCTGAAGTTTGCTAGAGAGCATTTGGATGATCCAGTGGAAGATTGGGAGAATGTCATATGGTCAGATGAAACCAAAATAGAACTTTTTGGTAAAAACTAAACTCGTCGTGTTTGGAGGAGAAAGAATGCTGAGTTGCATCCAAAGAACACCATACCTACTGTGAAACATCATGCTTTGGGGCTGTTTTTCTGCAAAGGGACCAGGACGACTGATCCTTGTAAAGGAAAGAATGAATGGGGCCATGTATCGTGAGATTTTGAGTGAAAACCTCCTTCCATCAGCAAGGGCATTGAAGATGAAACGTGGCTTGGTCTTTCAGATTTTCTGGATGTTTTTTTCTCATTTTGTCTGTCATAGTTGAAGTGTACCTATGATGAAAATTACAGGCCTCTCTCATCTTTTTAAGTGGGAGAACTTGCACAATTGGTGGCTGACTAAATACTTTTTTGCCCCAATGTATTTACCATTAACAATTAATTGTACGTGCTTTATTACATTTTTCTTTTTTAAGTTGTCATTAGCAGATGCTCTTATCCAGAGCGACTTACAGGAGCAGTTAGGGTTAAGTGCACATGACAGATTTTTCACCTAGTCAATACATATCTTGCAACCATCCAAAATACCATAGCATGTCAAGTTTAGTATAGTACATTGGCTTTAGTCTGAAATTAACTCTAAGTAAAAAGTAAAGAGATTAAAAATTGCTTTGGTAGAAAGCATGCTGAGTGTACTGGCGATCACCCTTACTGCCTGTGGGGTAAGCAGGCTCTAGCAGGTATCACCTAGTTAAAGTGATCATCCATGTTTGTGTGACAGTGGGATGAGAAAGCTCCAGGGGAGGCTCACTGTCCATCACAGAGGGTGAGTGATCAGCTACATTCAGCACAGCATTCACCCATTCACCTCACAGGATTCACCCATTCACACACTGGATTCACCCATTCATACACAGGATTCACCCATTCACACACTGGATTCACCCATTCACACACTGGATTCACACACTGGATTCACCCATTCACCCACTGGATTCACCCATTCATACACGGGATTCACCCATTCACACACTGGATTCACCCATTAACCCCACTGGATTCACCCATTCACCTCACTGGATTCACACACTGGATTCACCCATTAACCCCACTGGATTCACCCATTCATCCACTGGATTCACCCACTGGATTCCCCCATTCATACACAGGATTCACCCATTCACCCACTGGATTCACCCATTCACACACTGGATTCACCCATTCATACACGGGATTCACCCATTAACCCCACTGGATTCACCCATTCCCCTCTCCTTTGGTTACGTTTTGAGATAGAGATGAGGTTCATACAGTAGTTAAGAGACAGTTTAAAGTTAGCTTTAGTATTAGGATTAAGGTGAAGGTTAAGGTTGTTGGGTTAGGGTCAAGGTTTGTTTGTGCCTAACCTAAAACCCTACACGGAGAAATGGACATGTTGAAATATGTAGGAAGACATGAAATGTCATAATGCCCATGAAAACAGAAGAGTTCATCCTCTTTCAGCTCTATACCAGGAACAGTAATAATTATGTTGTACAATAGAGACAAAACAGACACAAAAAATACACCTGGTTGACTGAGCTGTAATGTTGAGCACTTTGAGATGTTACACTGTAAAGCAATGAATCCTTCCATGTCCTGCTTGTCCTCCTAACGGGACAATGACTTAAATCATTGCCCAATTAGAGGGGTCTGCTTTATTTACGGCAGAGAGGAAGCATTACTCTGACCAGCTGCCAGAAGTGATTACTTTACCAGACTTGAGGCCATTTTGTGAGGCTGCTGCCACTATAACAAAGGAATGACTGACCACACTGCATATTAACCGTGTGTGTACACGTGCACACGCATTTTCTGTGTAGAGAAACAGAGTTGATCATAGGAATGTGACTATACAGTGAAATCAAAGAAAGGGAACGCTCTCTCATACTGATGCTCTGAAGCTGTTTCTTTCCCAATAAAGACCCTCTACTGCACTGCAAAAAAAATACATGATCTAAGGTAAGGATCTGTAAGGATCAGCTAAACATTAGCAGCTAAACATGGGAATGGATCCCAGGGAGAGATACTGTACTGTACCATACCAACATGGCTGGACTTAGTACTTTATCTTGTTTGTTGAAGTTAAGCCTATTTCTCTACCATGAACCTTCTGGATAAGATGAGCTCTGCACTACCTCTTTGCTGGTTGTTAGTGAAGGTAGATGCGGCCGCTAGACTCCTCTGAGGTCTAATATTAGAGAGATGGACAGCGGCTTCTGTCGTAACTTTCCATTTTAAGACAATCCTCTCAGCTCCAATTAATTAACAGGCTCCTCCAGTGAGGCCTGGCCACTCTGCTGAACCAGCACTAGTGAAAGCCGTAATGCGTCTTCTCATGCCACAGCCCAGCTCATCACCTAGTTCGGACAGACATTGGATGTTCTCACCAGTTATATTTGATGCTGCTCGTAGTAGTTTCGCTCAATGTCTCATTTATCAAATAAGGCAGCTGTTCAGCCACCATTGGCACCATCCGATTTAACGGTTTGTGGACGTCCTGGGAACTTACCGACATTCCTTGAAATCCTTGTGGTAGAACACCTTTCAAGTATTTTCTGAAAAGAAGCATTTAAAAATAAGCCATGCAAGTGCTTTTTAAAAACAAGCCTTTGAAAAGAAGGCTTTAAAGTGCTTTGATGTAATGGTGCTATTTTGCTTCCATTGGTCCTGGGGCCCTTGTTAAGGTAAACGGCATCATGAACTTCACCCATTACCAGGACATTTTAGCCAAAAACTGGATGCCTTTGCCAGGGGACTGAAACTTGGCCGCAAGTGTATCTTCCAGCAAGACTACAACCCCAAGCACACATCAAAATGTACCACAAAATCAACATTCTTCCACCCCATTCTCCGGATCTGAAACCCATTTAAACCTGAAAACAGTGGTTTGAATTGAAGAGGGCAAATGAATGATATCAAGGATCTGTAAGGATTCCTTTTGGAGGAGCGGTCTAACATTTTAGATTAAGGCTCTGTGCCATTACCCTCGCAAGGTAAGGTATTGAAAGGTATTGAAAACAGTGGAGTCAATCATTTTTACCCCTTATTTTTGAGATTTGTTTCCATTACTGGTTAAACAAAATATATTTCTCTGAGAAATTGTATGCATATAAAATAATATAATTTCCCAATTTTTGAGCATACAGTATAACTCAGTATTTGAATTATTTATTTTATACAGTCATTTTTGCTCATCTTTATCAACGGTGTCAATAATTTTAGACCCCATAATACATTGACCTAATACATAATACATTGACGTAAATTAGTACATAGACACAATATAGGATTCTATGAGTACTTTTTGAAATGAAGCCTTTCAAATCATTTTTGAAAAGAAGCCTTTCAAGTACTTTTTGAAAATAAGCCTTTCAAGTACTTTTTGAAAAGAAGCCTTTCAAGTACTTTTTGAAAATAAGCCTTTCAAGTACTTTTTGAAAAGAAGCCTTTCAAGTACTTTTTGAAAAGAAGCCTTTCAAGTACTTTTTGAAAATAAGCCTTTCAAGTGATTTTTGAAAAGAAGCCTTTCAAGTACTTTTTGTGGGCGATGTTCTATATATTTTAGGACTTATAATGTATGGAGTGTTTTGCTTGGCAGACAAGGGTATTGGATGACAGTAGATATCTCCTTAGAGCTTTTACATAGCATGATTTTATTTGAAGCCATTTCAATATGTCTATCATGGTTATTATTTTTATGTTAATGGGTACAATAATCTAGGCCTACTTGCTACTGCCCCTTATTCCACATTCTGCAGTCATTACAGTGAATCACTCCACTACTCATTGCACTGGAGCCATTGATGATGGTCAGCGCTAAGGTGTGCCCAGTGGCCACCAGAGGGCATAGTGCCAGTGTACGCTACAGTCTTTATAGTGGTCAGTGTGTACAGTAAAACTAGAGTTGTAGACGTTAATGGTGAACTAAGTTCCCTAGTTGCCTATACACCAGATATGGAGGATAAACAAATAACTCACAGAAATAAACCTGTTATAGTTTCTGATCCCTTACCCATACTGACCCATACTGTATATGATTATTATTCTCTGAGTGTAACGACTGCTTGTGTAAAGCTTCATTGTTTCACGCTGCAGGTTCAAAAGACAATGATTCCCCCCAATTGACCCACTGACTGCTTCCGACTCAGTTGATAAAGTCTTTGATCACATCAACACTAATAAAACATGAGAATTCACCATTAAGATCTTAATTAGGCACCCCAAAAAAATCAGACTCTAGCCACCCAAGTCATAGACTGTTTTCTCTGCTACCGCATGGCAAGCAGCACCCAGAGCGCCAAGTCTAGGCACATAAGGCTCCTTAACAGTTTCTACCCCCCAAGCCATAAGATTGCTGAACAATGAAGGAAATGTCTACCCGGACTATTTGCATTGAAAGGCCACTATAGTGTCCTAAATTTTCATAACTGTGACCTTAATTGCCTGCAGTCTGTAAGCTGTTAGTGTCTTAACGACCGTTCCACAGGTGCATGTTCATTAATTGTTTATGGTTCACTGAACAAGCATGGGAAACAGTGTTTAAACCCTTACAATGAATATCTATGAAGTTATTTGGATTTTTATGAATTATCTTTGAAAGACAGGGTCCTGAAAAAGGAACGTTTCTTTTTTTGATGAGTTTATACAGTACCTGTCAAAAGTTTGGACACACCTACTAATTCAAGAGTAGTTTATTTTTAGAATATTCTACATTCTAGAATAATAGTGACCACATCAACACTATGAAATAACACATATGGAATCATGTAGTAACCAAAAAAGTGTTAAACAAATCAAAATATCCTTCAAATAGCCACCATTTGCCTTGATGACAGCTTTGCACACTCTTTTTCTCAACCAGCTTCATGAGGTAGTCACCTGGAATACATTTTAGAAGATAGCCCTATTTGGTACAAGAACATGTCCATATTTTGGCAAGAACAGCTCAAATGAGCAAATAGAAACTACAGTCCATCATTACTTTAAGACGTGAAGGTCAGTCAATCCAGATTATGTCAAGAACTTTGAAAGTTTCTTCAAGTGCAGTCGCAAAAACCATTAAGTGCTATGATGAAACTGGCTCTCATGAGGACTGTCACAGGAATGGAAGACACAGAGTTACCTCTGCTGCAGAGGATAAGTTTAATTAACTTATCCTCTGCAGCAGAGGTAACTCTGTGTCTTCCATTCCTTAGAGTTACCAGCCTCAGAAATTGCAGCCCAAATAAATGCTTCACAGAGTTCAAGTAACAGACACATCTCAACATCAACTGTTCAGAGGAGACTGTGTGAATCAGGCCTTCATGGTTGAATTGCTGTAAAGAAACCACCACTAAAGGACACCAATAAGAAGAAGAAACACGAGCAATGGACATTAGACCGGTGGAAATGTGTCCTTTGGTCTGGAGTCCAAATTGGAGATTTTTGGTTCCAACCGTCGTGTCTTTGTGAAATGAGGCACACATAACCAGCATGGCTACCACAGCATTCTGCAGCAATATGCCATCCCATCTGGTTTGGACTTAGTGGGACTGTCATTTGTTTTTCAACAGAACAATGACCCAACACAACGCCAGGCTGTGTAAGAGCTATTTTACCAAGAAGGAGAGTGATGGAGTGCTGCATCAGATGACCTGGCCTCCACAATTCCCCGATCTCAACCAAATTAGGATGGTTTGGGATGAGTCGGACCGCAGAGTGAAGAAAAAGCAGCCAACAAGTGCTCAGCATATGTGGGAACTCCTTCAAGACTGTTGGAAAAGCATTCCATGTGAAGCTGGTTGAGAGAAAGCCAAGAGTGTGCAAAGCTGTCATCAAGGCAAAGGGTGGCTACTTTGAAGAATCTCAAATATTAAATATATTTTGCTTTGTTTAACACTTTTCTGGTTAATACATGATTCCATACGTGTTATTTCATAGTTTTGAAGTCTTCACTGTTATTCTACAATGTAGAAAATAGTAAAAATAAAGAAAAACCTTTGAATGAGTATGACATTAATACATGTCACATATCAGTTTGCAAACAATGTAAAAAACAATATATGTGTTTGAGTAAATAAAGCCTTACACAAACATGGTCTCTTTTTTGTTTTCTTGAGTAAGGCAGTTCCAAAATGCAGGTGTTTCAGCCTGCTGTCAATGAAGCATGATTTGTGCCACATTCAAAACAACTATTAACTTGGTGGACCACCTCGCCACCTTCCTGTTCAAGTGAGCCGAACACAACAATGTGAGTCCAAAAATGTATTGCATGCTGCTTCATAAATTACGTAATATGCCAGTGAGATATGTATACTGTAGCTAAGAAAGTAATACTAAGTGTATGTTGTGTAGTAAGATGTTTACCCCTCTTAATTTTGCCTACTGTTCTGACTGTTCTACTGTAGCCTATCACCTGTTTTAGAGAAATGTAACCATTGAATATTGTAAGAGCTTTCATTGTCTGCTTATATGCCCCCTTTATTTACCTATGGTTCTGACTTGGTGTACAGGGAGAGCACTGCAAGAATGTCCCATGTTCTGAATTCTGTTGCTTATCAAATAGTTATATTGACTAACGTTATGTCCGTCCTAGCTCGCTCATTGTCTTAATCGAAATTACAGATTGCCTCTTATCCGCTTGTCGTCCCCTTATGCCATAGTTTGTTCATATCAATTGTCACTAGAAACCACATTTGTTTAAGCAAGTCAGCTTAATCAGCTATGTTTTTTTAAAGGCAGTAAATGAGGCTGAATGAACTGTTTCGCTGCCAGACAAGGCTCCACTGATAGCCAGGTGTATCTGTGGAAAGATGTCGGGACTGCTGTTGTGACTCTGCTGTTGAACCAGCTTCATGTAGGCCCATAACAGTTTGTGGGAACCGTCTGTCACCGTTATAGTGCAATGATTGTATTGTTTAGTGTTGTGTTGTGTAGTGGCTTTGCTAGCATGCATTCCACTTCTTTTCTTTTTGCCCCACCAAGATTTACAGGCTAAAATCGGCACTCTATGTACTAATTTACGTCAATGTATTATGGGGTCCAAAATTATTGACACCCTTGATAAAGATGAGCAAAAATGACTGTATAAAATAAATAAGTCAAATAGTGAGTTATAGTGTATGCTCAAAGAAATTGGGAAATTATATTATTTTATACGAATACAATTCCTCAGAGAAAAATATTTTGTTTAACAAGAAATGAAAACAAATTTCCAAAATGACTGACTCCACTGTTTTCAATACCTTTCAATAGCTTACCTTGCGAGGGTAATGGCACTGAGCCTTAATCTAAAATGTTGGAGAACACATTGGGAAGGATCTTAGACCACTCCTCCATACAGAATCCTTCCAGATCCTTGATATCATTCAATTGCGCTTATGGACTGCCCTCTTCAATTCAAACCACTGTTTTCAGTTTTCATTGGGTTTCAGATTGGGCAAAATGTTGATTTTGTGATAACTGTTGATGTGTGCTAGAGGTTATTGTCTTGCCGGGAAGATCCACTTGAGGCCAAGTTTCAGTCTCCTGGCAGAGGCATCCAGGTTTTTGGAGAAAAATGTCCTGGTACTGGGTAAAGTTGACCTTAACAAGGGCCCCAGGACCAGTGGAAGCAAAATTGCCCCATAACATCAAAGATCCGGCACCTTATTTTGCAGAAGGTATGGGGTTCTTTTCTGCTTATGCGTTCTCATTTCAACGCCAAACCCACCACTGGTGTAAGTGGCCAAAGAGGTCTATTTTCATGTCATCCAACAAATGTAAACGCTTGGAGTTCGCTAAACAGCATTGGCACTTGGATTGGAACCGGTGCTTTGATCAGATTACATAAAAAAGGTGTCAATAATTTCAAGCCCCACTTGTATCTGCGTCAATAAGGTAACCTTGAGATGCAGCAGTTTCAATGAGCCATGTTGTGATTTGTCAAGACTGTAGTCTGAAGTCTCAAAACTCAGGGACCCAGAGGGAACACTTCTGGTTTACCCAGGGGAGAAGCAATTAACCTTCATTAATACACTAATCATCCATATGCCCTGAAAATGTTCAGTATGAAAATTGTAAGCAATGGAAATTGCTTTGGATAAGGGCAGCTGCTCTGTAAATGAGTAATATAATGTCTTTCACAGAGTTCTAGTTGACGCTGTAACATGTCCATCCATGTCGTCCCTATCTGGGTTGGCTGCAACACCTCCACTGAATGCTGATGTCCAGGGTTGTTCGGTGGAAATGTAGGCTACTAAGGCCCGGCCACTGTCTATGGCACTGAGAGAGAAGGACTTTGTGGGTGAATCAGGAAACAAACATTTCCTGTAGCTGTCAGATCTTAAACTGACCCATTTCATTACTGGAGGAAAATAATCCTGCAGCAGGAGTTTTTGAAAATCTCAATAAATATTTTGAATCGCTGCCAGGGGGCAGATGGAAGCGGTGTTTGCTTAGTTGAAGGCCTGATTCACGCAGTCTCCTCTGAACAGTTCATGTTGAGATGTGTCTGTTACTTGAACTCTGTGAGTCATTTATTTGGGCTGAAATTTTGGTGGCCGGTAACTCTAATGAACGTATCCTCTGCAGCAGAGGTAACTCTGGGTCTTCCTTTCCTGTGGTGATCCTCATGAGAGCCAGTTTCACAATAGTGCTTGATGGTTTTTGCGACTGCACTTGAAGAAACTTTCAAAGTTCTTGACATTTTCTGGATTGACTGACCTTCATGTCTCTAAGTAATGATGGACTGTCATTTCTTTTTGCTTATTTGAGCTGTTCTTGCCATAATATGGACTTGGTCTTGTACCAAATAGGGCTATCTTCTGTATACCAGCCCTATCTTGTCACAGAACAACTGGTTGGCTCAAACGCATTAAGAAGGAAAGAAATTCCACAAAGTAACTTTTAACAAGGCACACCTGTTAATTGAAATGCATTCCAGTTGACTACCTCATGAAGCTGGTTGAGAGAATGCCAAGAGTGTGCAAAGCTGTCATCAAGGCAACGGGTGGCTACTTTGAAGAATCTCAAATATATAATATATTTTTCTTTGTTTAACCCTTTTTTGGTTACTACATGATTCCATATGTGTTATTTCATAGTTTAGATGTCTTCACTATTATTCTACCAAGTAGAAAATAGGAAAAAAGAAAGAAAAACCCTTGAATGAGTAGGTGTGTCCAAACTTGACTGGTAATGTAAGTTTTCAGACCCTTTGCGTTGAGACTCAAAATTCCATTGATTATCCTTGAGATGTTTCTACAACTTGACTGGAGTCCACCTGTGGTAAATTCAATTGATTGGACAGTATTTGGAAAGGCACACACCTGTCTATATATGGTCCCTCTATATACAGTCCCACAACCAAGCAATGAGGTTGTAGGAATTGTCCGTAGAGCTCTGAGACAGGATTGTGTGAATGCACAGATATGGGGAAGGGTACCAAAACATTTCTGCAGCATTGAAGGTCCCCAAGAACACAGTGTTCTCCAACATTCTTAAATGGAAGAAGTTTGGAACTAACAAGAATGAGCAATCGGGGAGAAGGGCCTTGGTCAGGGAGGTGAACAAGAATCCGATGGTCATTCTGACAGAGCTCCAGAGTTCCTCTGTGGAGATGGGAGAAACTTCCAGAAGGACAACCATCTCTGCAGCACTCCACCAATCAAGGCTTTATGGTAGAGTGGCCAGACGGAAGCCACATAACAGCCCACTTGGAATCTCAGACCATGAGAAACAAGATTCTCTGGTCCAATGAAACCAAGATTGAACTATTTTGCCTGAATGCCAAGCGTCACGTCTGGAGGAAACCTGGCACCATCCCTACGTTGATGCATGGTGCGGCAGGTAGCCTAGTGGTTAGAGCATTGGGCCAGTAACTGAAAGGTTGCTAGATTGAATCCCTGAGCTGACAAGATAAAAATCTGTTGTTCTGCCCCTGAACAAGGCAGTTAAACCACAGTTCCTAGACTGTCATTGTAAATAAGAATTTCTTCTTAACTGACTTGCCTAGTTAAATAAAGGTTAACCTCTTGCCTCCACCCGACACGCAGGCGTCCCATCTAGACATCTGGAAATGCAAATGCGCTACGCTAAATGCTAATAGCACTCGTTAAAACTCAAACGTTCATTAAAATACACATGCAGGGTACTGAATTAAAGCTACACTCGTTGTGAATCCAGCCAATCCAACAAGTCAGATTTTTAAAATGCTTTTCGGCGAAAGCATGAGAAGCTATTATCTGATAGCATGTAACACCACAAAAGACCCGCAGGGGACGTAAACAAAATAATTAGCATAGTCGGCGCTACACAAAACGCACAAATAAAATATAAAACATTCATTACCTTTGACAATCTTCTTTGTTGGCACTCCTAGATGTCCCATAAACATCACTATTGGGTCTTTTTTTTCGTTTAAATCGGTCCATATATAGCCTAGATATCGATCTATGAAGACTGTAATCAAGGAAAAAAACATTGTTTTATAACGCGACGTCATTTTTTAAAATTAAAAAAGTCGACGATAAACTTTCACAAAACACTTCGAAATACTTTTGTAATGCAACTTTAGGTATTAGTAAACGTTAATAATCGATCAAATTGATCACGAGGCGATATATATTCTATAGCTGTACATCTTGAAATAATGTCCAGGTAAATCTCAACCAAAATATCCGGTCGGAGACCGGAAGAAATGCGCTGCGTCGTCAAATCAAATCAAATCACATTTATTTATATAGCCCTTCGTACATCAGCTGATATCTCAAAGTGCTGTACAGAAACCCAGCCTAAAACCCCAAACAGCAAGCAATGCAGGTGTAGAAGCACGGTGGCTAGGAAAAACTCCAGAGAAAAGCCAAAACCTAGGAAGAAACCTAGAGAGGAATCAGGCTATGTGGGGTGGCCAGTCCTCTTCTGGCTGTGCCGGGTGGAGATTATAATAGAACATGGCCAAGATGTTCAAATGTTCATAAATGACCAGCATGGTCGAATAATAATAAGGCAGAACAGTTGAAACTGGAGCAGCAGCACAGTCAGGTGGACTGGGGACAGCAAGGAGTCATCATGTCAGGTAGTCCTGGGGCACGGTCCTAGGGCTCAGGTCCTCCGAGAGAGAGAAAGAAAGAGAGAATTAGAGAGAGCATATGTGGGGTGGCCAGTCCTCTTCTGGCTGTGCCGGGTGGAGATTATAACAGAACATGGCCAAGATGTTCAAATGTTCATAAATGACCAGCATGGTCGAATAATAGTAAGGCAGAACAGTTGAAACTGGAGCAGCAGCATGGCCAGGTGTTCTGGGGACAGCAAGGAGTCATCATGTCAGGTAGTCCTAGGGCATGGTCCTAGGGCTCAGGTCAGTTGAAACTGGAGCAGCAGCATGGCCAGGTGGATTGGGGACAGCAAGGAGTCATCATGTCAGGTAGTCCTGGGGCATGGTCCTAGGGCTCAGGTCCTCCGAGAGAGAGAAAGAAAGAGAGAAGGAGAAAATTAGAGAATGCACACTTAGATTCACACAGGACAGCGAATAGGACAGGAGAAGTACTCCAGATATAACAAACTGACCCTAGCCCCCCGACACATAAACTACTGCAGCATAAATACTGGAGGCTGAGACATGTGTCCGTTTGACCAAGAAACAAATCCTAGGCAAATGACAATACTGTTGACATCGTGTGGAAGCTGTAGGTATTGCAACCTCGGCCCCATTTAATGTGGTTCACATTCAACAATAGGTTCAAGTGCGCATGGATATATTTTCCCATTTTCAGTGATCAGATTTTCCTGCGCTTTTCGATGAAACGCACGTTCTGTTATAGTCACAGCCGTGATTTAACCAGTTTTATAAACGTCTGAGTGTTTTCTATCCACACATACTAATCATATGCATATACTATATTCCTGGCATGAGTAGCAGGGCGCTGAAATGTTGCGCGATTTTTAACAGAATGTTCGAAAAAGTAGGGGGTAGGAGTAACTGGTTAAATAAAAAAATAAAAAATAAAAATTCTCTGCAGATCCTCTCAAGCTCTGTGAGGTTGGACGGGGAGCATCGCTGCACAACTATTTTCAGATCTCTCCAGAGATGTTCGATCGGGTTCAAGTCCGAGCTCTGACTGGGCGACTCAAGGACATTCAGAGTCTTGTCCCCAAGCCACTCCTGCATTGTCTTGGCTGAGTGCTTAGGATTGTTGTCCGGTTGGAAGGTAAAACCTTCGCTCCAGTCTGACGTCCTGAATGCTCTGGAATAGGTTTTATCAAGGATCTCTCCTTTGCTCCGTTCATCTTTCCCTCAACCCTGACAAGTCTCCCAGTCCCTGTGTGACCGATGTGAAATGGCTAGCTAGTTAGCGGTAGTGCACGCTAATAGCGTTTCGATCGGTGACGTCACTCGCTCTGAGACCTTGAAGTAGTGGTACCCCTTGCTCTGCAAGGGCCGCGGCTTTTGTGGAGCGATGGGTAACGATGCTTCGTGAGTGACTGGTTGATGTGTGCAGAGGGTCCCTGGTTTGAGCGAGGAGAGGGACGGAAGCTATACTGTTACACCTGCCACTGAAAAACATCCCCACAGCAAGATGCTGCCACCACCATATATTTTTTAATTTTTAATTTAACCTTTACTAGGCAAGGCAGTTAAGAACAAATTATTATTTACAATGACGGCCTACCCCAGCCAAACCCTAACCCAGACAAAGCTGGGCCAATTGTGTGCCGCCGTATGGGACTCCCAATCACAGCTGGTTGTGATATAGCTTGGAATCGAACCAGGGTCTGTAGTGACACCTCTAGCACTGAGATGCAGTGCCTTTGACCACTGCGGAGAAACTCCCAAATACAGGTGTGCCAAGCTTGTAGTGTCACACCCAAGAAGACTCAAGGCTGTAATTGCTGCAAAAGGTGCTTCAACAATGTACTGAGTGAAGGGTCTTTTTTTTTTATTTTTATTTTTTAACTAGGCAAGTCAGTTAAGAACAAATTATTATTTTCAATGACGTCCTAGGAACAGTGGGTTAACTGCCTGTTCAGGGGCAGAACGACAGATTTGTACCTTGTCAGCGCGGGGGTTTGAACTTGCAACCTTCTGGTTACTAGTCCAACGCTCTAAATACTAGGCTACCCTGTCGCCCCACTGAATACTTATATTTCAGTTATTGTTTTTTTTATACATTTGAAAAAAAATCTTAAAAACAGTTTTTGCTTTGTCATTATGAGGTATTGTGTTTAGATTTATGAGGGGAAAAAAACAATTTAATCCATTTTAGAATAGGGCTATAATATAACAAAATGTGGAAAAGGTCAAGGGGTCAGAATACTTTCTGAATGCACTGTAGTAATTTGACAGATTATCCACAGCCTAACTATAAAACATGGCATAGCATCCACACTGGAGGAAAGTTTATACTTCTAGAGGAGGCCTACATCTGTCAATCAACTGATGTCCCAAATGAGCTCATTAGCTCAGCCAGGGAAACGCAAACAGTAGCCTATAATCGGGTTTCACACCTTTAATTATGTGACAATGGATAGGCTGTATTTAAAATGTATTGGAATATATTCAAATAACAAGTGGCCTATTACAACCATTGATGGCACTAGATTATTGCCAGCTGATGTCTCGTTAAACCATCAATATGTTCTAAATTCACACGCACAGCTGATCTCAATTGCAGCCATTATTGGTCACCTCATTACCTCATTACCGCCTTCTGGTTGCAATTATCATCAGATCAACTTAGTCCTTTTTGAACAGACTAAGGACGATTTATCTATTTGAATACAAGTATTTCCTGGCTTACCACAGCAAATCTACTGTGGCAATTTACCCGACACTTTGTATGAATAGAAACAAATGTTGGTGTAGACTAATGTTATTATTTTATTTGTTTTCCTATTTATGTTATCCATTAAATACATCTGTCTTTAAAATACAAGTGTCTGGTATGGTCATTTATCAAGATCGGTGGTCAAATATACCTGGACTGTCCATATATTATGTTATCCATTAAATACATCTGTCTATAAAATACAAGTGTCTGGTATAGTCATTTATCAAGATCGGTGGTCAAATATACCTGGACTGTCCATATATTATGTTATCCATTAAATACATCTGTCTATAAAATACAAGTGTCTGGTATGGTCATTTATCAAGATCGGTGGTCAAATATACCTGGACTGTCCATATATTATGTTATCCATTAAATACATCTGTCTTTAAAATACAAGTGTCTGGTATGGTCATTTATCAAGATCGGTGGTCAAATATACCTGGACTGTCCATATTTGAAATGTGTAACTAAGTCAAGTCAATCACGGGATTTGAGTTATTTTTGCCAGAAGGGTGACCTGGTAGACCTACATGTGCGTGCTGAAGGCGGCGGTCCTAACCACTAGACCACCCCAGACCACATTTTGAGAGTTGATTCATAACCTTAGGTTCGCTAGAAACCTTAAGATGTCCTCTTTTTCAATAACATATACTGTAGATCTCAAAAAATCATGGGCTGAGTCACTCTTTTTCATGCTCCATTGCAGTCCATTCCATAGGCTACCTCACTTTTCTCAATTTCATCTGGTCTTCACATCTGATTTTATAGGCCTTTGCGCGCAGTTAGTTTTGATAGCCTACAGTAGGCTATAGTTCCATATATATCCATATCCTGTATATTTAAAAAAATATATATATATATTTCAACTTTATTTAACCAGGTAGGCCAGTTGAGAACAAGTTCTCATTTACAACTGCGACCTGGCCAAGATAAAGCAAAACAAGTACTACAAAAACAGCAACACATAGTTATACATTAACAAACGTACAGTCAATAACACAATAGAAAAATCTATGTACAGTGTGTGCAAATGTAGAAGAGAAGGGAGGTAAGGCAATAAATGGGCCATAGAGGCTAAATAATTACAATTTAGCATTAACACTGGAGTGATAGATGTGCAGATGATGATGTGCAAGTAGGGATACTGGGTGCAAAAGAGCAAAAGGGTAAGTAATAATATGGAGATGAGGTAGTTGGGTGTGCTATTTACAGATTGGCTGTGTACAGGTACA
Source organism: Oncorhynchus nerka (assembly GCF_034236695.1). NCBI lineage: Eukaryota > Metazoa > Chordata > Actinopteri > Salmoniformes > Salmonidae > Oncorhynchus > Oncorhynchus nerka. Next base: position 71,324,990 of record NC_088413.1, read on the forward strand.
GTGATCAGTAAGGGTAGCAACCGGAAGGTTGCAAGTTCAAACCCCCAAGCTGACAAGGTACAAATCTGTCGTTCTGCCCCTGAACAGGCAGTTAACCCACTGTTCCTAGGCTGTCATTGAAAATAAGAATTTGTTCTTAACTGACTTGCCTAGTTAAATAAATGTGAAAATAAATCAAATCTGCTCTGACAGCTGATGCTTAAAGTTAGAGAGGGAGATATAAGGCTTCAGTGATTTTTGCAATTCGTTCCAGTCATTAGCAGCAGAGAACTGTAAGGAAAGGCGGAAAGTGTTGGCTTTGGGGGTGAAAATACTTGCTGGAGCGCGTACTACGGGTGGGTGTTGCTATGCTGACCAGTGAGCTGAGATAAGGTGGGGCTTTACCAAGCAAAGACTTATAGATGACCTGGAGCCAGTGGGTTTGGTGACGAATATGTAGTGAGGGCCAGCCAACGAGAGCATACAGGTAGTATATGGGGCTTTGGTGACAAAACGGATGGTGCTGTGATAGACTACATCCACTTTGCTGAGTAGAGTGTTGGAGGCTATTTTGTAAATGACATCGCCGAAGTCAAGGATCGGTAGGATAGTCAGTTTTACGAGGTGTAGCCTACTGTACGGCTGCATTTCTGGTAGACTTGACACTTGTATGTCTAGTAGAGACCTATATCTATCTTGTGTTATTAAGGTTGTTGATGTGTGTGGATGCATTTGAGATACCTTTATGTACATTTGAATGTTGCAGTAATAGGATCTATATGCCTACATTAGCAGTAGGAAATATATTCATATTTTGTCTGGTGCTTTAGCGATTGAGCGATCTAAATAGGGAGGATGATTTTGATAGCTGGCACTGGTCCGAATGTCTCGACTGCCCCTGCATGGAGAGAAAGAGAACTGCAGGTTTTCAGTAAATGTATTTCATTCGTGATTTTGTGATTCGTAGGAAAATTTGATGTGATCAAATTAAGATTCCGGCATCTGTATGTGAACATTAGCAGCTATTACTTGTCGGACATGTTGCTTTGGTTTGGTAAACAAAAAGAGTCTCTTTTGCAGTAATGGGTCTAGCCTACTTCCTGAAAAAGACTACAAATTATTGGTGTTGATTGGCTGTCATAATGCCGACACTCTCGTCTGCGTCCTCGTCCATGATATAAAGAGTTCACTCAAAAACTCATTCTGATTTTTTAATTGGAATGAGGCAGAAGACAATTATTTTTAGAGTGTTAAAACCCATGTGAAAAATTAAGTTATGTTTGCCTCAATAACAGTTATGCGGGGAGTCTCAGAAATTGTATATACCATCACAATTACACAGAAATTATGCTTAGCAATTTGACCATACTTTAATCTCCACATATTGGACTGAATCATATCTAATTGGCAGTGAGATTTGCACATTAAATATCTCTATGAGTATATGGCTAGTAAAGGATAGACAAGTTAGTGTGTGAAAAAGTCATGGCTGTGCTCAAGTTTGATATTCAGTGATGATGTAATCAGCTTACCTTTACACATCCTCTCAATCTACCCTCAACTAATTTACTATAGACATGCCAGTCTTTTCACAAGTTCTTGTCTTCAAAGAAGGCTTTTTGGATCAGTGTGAAGCAAAGAAAACATATTTTGTTTTAAACAGAGCAGCTCTACGAAATCAGAACACCAGAACCCCTGCAGAGAGAGAAAAGTGCATCTAAATAATGTATTCTCTCGAAGATGGGGCAAAAACACAGTCTTCAACCTGACTTCCAAAACAGTATATCTCTGATGTCTCCTCATGTTTGGTGTGCTAAAGAATGCAAACATAAACACTAAGTGCATTATCAACACTAAGTGCATTATAACCACTAAGTACATTATAAACACTAAGTACATTAGAAACACTAAGTACATTAGAAACACTTCGTGCTTTCATGTTACATAATATGACCCCAAAATTAGGTTAACCTTCATGCTGAAAAATTGCATCAATATCCCAAATAAGATGAAGTGGTTTAAAGAGAGGGAATGCAAAAGGACAATCATTCTCCATAATAAGGCCAATCAAACCAGTGGGAGAGAGATTGAGCCCATTATACTGTACCTCTAAAGAGTTAGATGAATGGGTCTGACCAAGATAACATGATAATAGCTCTCATGGTAATTTTGCTGTCAGACTGTGTATAAAGAAATAGTCTAGCCTCCTAGTCTATCTGCCCCTGGTGATGGAGATATTAAACAGATGAAATCAACTCTGTCTGTAGAATAAATATTATTCATAACTCTTACAAGAAATGTTGTCCTCATTGAGAAGTTGAGGTATTTTATTTATTTGTGATCACCAGTTATTGGAAATGGAGTCTTGGTTTGCAATTATTGTCAGAGTGATGTGAACAACAACAAATGTTGCAAGCTATTTATTGTTGTATTTGATACGGTTGTAAAGAAGTAGCAAAGTACACAGTACCGCAAAGCCTTCAGCATTGTGAAAGGGCAACATTTCATTATATAAATACCCCTACCGGTATTTATATCCAAACATATTTGTTGATAATAAAATCCAAGAGATTAATACGATTCATCTTAAATGTGGCCCAACTCTTTGCCCGTGGCAGTTCTTTGCTGCTGTGGTGAGCTGAGGTAAAAGGCTGTTTCAGTGCTGGGAGATGGGAGTGTGATTGATGCTGGCTAGCCCAGGAAATAAGAAGCTTTTTATATTCAAACATCTTGGTTTGTTGACAGTGAAATCCAAGAGATTAATAGGACATCTCTACACTAAATGTGGCCAAACTCATGCCCATGGCTGTTCCTTTAACTTTCCACCCTGGCTGGTAAGCAGAGGTACTCTAAAAGGTAGAGAAGTACCGTATTTCTGAGATGGGTGAATGTGGCACTGGTAACCCAGCAAAATGGAGGCCATTTATCATGTTCCCCACAGGCAGGACTAATTTACCCAGCAGGCAGGGGGAGGCAGATGCCAGACAGCTGACAGCCCATCAGGGCCATGGTTTTGGTTCTCTCCCAGAAGACAGAGATGCTCCGAGGCACTGAGGCTCGACGGCTTCAGACCAGCTTCAACCCACAGGGGAGCAGTACATAGCCTGAGAGAGGCATAAGGAGCACAGCTAACTGCTCTACTGTGTATCAGTACAGTATGGCTGTTGGCTACATGGCTGCATCAGTATAGACAACACTCTTAGCCATGCTCTTATGTGATGCTTTCATTCTCATTTAGCCTTCCATCTCTCTCAAGGTGCTTTTGAAGTTACATGTATTGTATTCAATGGGGTTCACTCTAGGTAGGAGAGGTGTTCAGGGTTGCTTGAGAGACATTCAGGGACCTGTTAGCTAGCTCCCTGAAGCATGACCTTGAATGGGGTTCACTCTAGGTAGGAGAGGTGTTCAGGGTTGCTTGAGAGACATTCAGGGACCTGTTAGCTAGCTCTCTGAAGCATGACCTTGAATGGGGGACAGTCGACGGAAATGGCATAATTTCTTAACCCTGAACTGACCTAGCTAGTGGAAGAAATCTGGCCAATTGCCACTTAAAATTGTGAGTGTAGTTCGCGTTTTTTGGGTGGGTGAACCCCGAGGATGGCATATGTCCTCGGGACCTTTTCAAGCATCCGAAAGCGACATTTGTTTCTAGTGACCAGCCTGGATTGCATGTGTGTGTGTGTGTGTGTGTGTGTGTGTGTGTGTGTGTGTGTGTGTGTGTGTGTGTGTGTGTGTGTGTGTGTGGGTGTGTGTGTGGGGGGGGCATATTAAGGGCTTGTCTGATGGAATGGGGACAGGAGAGTGGCAGCGTGACAGCAGAGAGTTGTAGCTTATCAAGCCATCGTACACTCAGCACACATCAGATGAAATACACTTTTTCATCATGCTCAAATGGTGTCCAACCACTGCAATAATTTCTGCTATTTATCTCAACTGTAATGTCTTGACAATAACAGATACTTCATTTTGTGTCAAGTCAGTCGTGAACACATTTTTGGAGGAACTCCGGCTGATTGGTGAAGACTAGGCTAGACTTCTGATTAAGTGTCACAAAGCATAACTGCACACGTCCATTATTGAAGCTGGAGTTGCAAGGAATCAGTTTACGACTGAACATTTATTAAAAAACCGACAAGTTCAATTTCTTGCTGTTACTGACGGCCTTGAACTCATTAATCAACACAGCGTAGCCTTCATCTCCAATGAAATGTGTTAGTGCACTTATCTTCACATAAAGTATGAACATTTTGTTAGCTATGTTAGCTTGAATGAATGCAAGCAGCACTTGAACGCTACGCACAAGGAAAGTTATAACCAAAAATGAATTCCTCTTAAATGTTTTGATGTTTCAACAAAACACCAATTTATCCAAATACCAGTTGGAAGATATCAAACAGAGTGTAACCTTGTTTATTGAACAGATCCCTATCTGCATCTTAAAAGGGTACAATTACTTTTTGTCTGTCGATAATTATTCTCTAATAGCTTCCGTGACATTTGTGCTAATATCACAATGAGAGCATTCCTGGTTTAATACATTTCTTGGGGTTGATATCAAAAGGTTAATGGAAAATATGTGAATCGTCAGCGATGTGGAGAAAATGCTCATTTAAATTCCTCAATGCTCTTATTGATCCAAAATGTCATCATGGTCCAAGATTTGTTTGTCGTCTCTGGGGTGTTTTCATTCTAATGCAGTGCAGGATGATATTCAAATGTTATAAAAATGTTGCAAGGTACATACAATCATCAGCTAACAGAGAATTATCCTTAATCACCTCGTTCAATGTCCTATTGGGCTTTGTAAATGTTTACTCATTCAACATGGCATCTATCGTACAATCATTTCTGCTTATACAGCCATTATTTCCTTTCCTACAACAGTATCTTTCAATCCTGAGGACCTACAGAGACTTTGTTGTAGTCCAGGACTAACACACCTGATTAACTAATCATCTAGCCCTTGATTAGTTGAATGAAGTTTGTTAGTTCCAGGTTAAAACAGAAGCATCCCTTTTGGTCCTGAAGATCATGATTCAAAGAACTCTGTCCTGAACCACCAAACTTGAAAAAAAAATTATTTCACCTTTATTTAACTAGGCAAGTCAGTTTAGAACAAATTCTTATTTACAATGACGGCCTGCCCCGGATGATGCTGGGCCAATTGTGCGCCGCCCTATGGGTCTCCCAATCACAGCCAATGCAGCCTGGATTTGAACCAGGGACTGCAGTGAAGCCTCTTTACTGCAAAAACCATATCCATTCATAGTGTGTCTCACATACCATGCCATAGGAGTATGATACTGCATGTGCACTGTTGCAGAAAGGTGATCATTACTGCCTCAGAGAGAAATGTTCTGTTCTGTCAAAGAAATGTTCAGTCTGGGGCAGGGGGGAAGCTGTGAAGGGCTTCCCAGGACAGAGGCTGCATTCTAGGCTAAAAACAAGCCCAAGGCAGGGAGAATGTGGGGACAAGGCTGGACCGGTGCTGTGTGAACCAGGGCTGAAAGAGATTGAACGTGAAAGGGCGCTCACCATGGGGGACAGCTGCAGTGCAAATTTCAGCACAGGGGCCACAGCTCCACTGACTGGGTCATATCCCAGGATTAGAGTGAGACATTCACACCAGAGAGCGTAGGCTATACATGATATTTGCCAGTTGCCATTTTTGTCCCTGGACAGCAGTTGTAAAATAAACTGTAGAATATGATGTTTGAGGAGAAAAGTCTGCTTCACTTATTGAATGTGAACATTGAGAGGTTTGGGATATTTTGGGGCTCAACCATTCCTAATTCTCTGGCTATAATACTGTAAAATATAATAATAATTGTAAACAAGGTGATTCAAATTTCAAAAGATAATTTAAGCTTTCTTAACACATACGTAGTAAAAGATGCCAACTGAGCACATAGATATTAAGTCAAAGGATAAGAGTGATCCTATGTAGGTGTCACGTTGGCATGAAGAGATTAAGGAGACAGACGCAGTAATGTGCGTCTGAGGGGTTTTATTAAGGCCCAAATTACGGTGTGCCGTGTAAGGGCAGTGGGACGAAGACCAAACAAACACATACACAAAACACAGGGTTGAAACCCAAACAAAAGATCGAGGAGTACCTTGAATAAATACACACGCGCACAATGATTAACACACGGGACGAGACCCGTAATCATCTGCACAATCCACAAGGGAACGAAAGCCCAAAACACACAGAACAGGTACTCACACGCACCAACGGACATTGTAACAATAATCGACAGGACAATGGTAAACCAAGGGCACACTTATACAATGACTAATTACTGGGAATAGGGGACAGGTGTAGGGTCAGTTGCCGTTGCCGAAGTTGCGGCGGTGTTGGATGGAGCAGTTGCAGTGGCGTCGGACGGATCGGTTGTGGCGGCAACGGATGAGCCAGTTGCAGCTGCTGAAGTTGCGTCGTCAGATGGACCCATTGTGGCGGCATCGGACGGCCCAGTTGAAGCTGCCGAAGTTGCGTCGTCAGATGGACCCATTGTGGCGGCATCGGACGGCCCAGTTGCAGCTGCCGAAGTTGCGTCGTCAGATGGACCCATTGTGGCGGCATCGGACGGCCCAGTTGCAGCTGCCGAAGTTGCGGCAGCGCCGGACGGACCAGTCGCAGCGTCGTCAGACGGGCCATTCCCACTGTCTCCCATAATGGTTGATTATTCATTTTAGGTTCTAGATAGCACATTTTTTTGAAGAGTGTATACAAAACAATAAGAACTCCTTCCTAATATTGAGTTGCACCCACACCCCAATTTTGCCCTCAGAACAGCCTCAATTTGTCGGGGCATGGACTCTACAAAGTGTTGAAAGTGTTCCACAGGGATGCTGGTCCATATTGACTCCAATGCTTCCCACAGTTGTGTCAAGTTGGCTGGTTGTCTTTTGGGTGGTGGACCATTCTTGATGCACACGGAAAAATGTTGAGGTGAAAAACCCAGCAACGGTGCAGTTCTTGAGACAAACCGGTGCCCTAGGCACCTACTTGCCAAGTTAAAAATATTGATGTCACTTGTTAAATCCACTTCAATCAGTGTAGATGAGGTTGAGGGGACAGGTTAAAGAAGGATTTTTAAGCGTTGAGACATGGAGGGTAAATGGGCAAGACAAAAGATTTAAGTGCCTTTGAATGGAGAACCTCATCTACACTGATTGAAGTGGATTTAACAAGTGACATCAATATTTTTAACTTGGCAAGTCAGTTAAGAACAAATTCTCAAGTCAGTTAAGAACAAAATGACAGCCTAGGAATAGTGGGTTGGCTGCCTTGTTCAGGGGCAGAACAACATTTTTACCTTGTCAGCTCAGGGATTCAATCTTGCGACCGTTTGGTTACTAGTCAAACGCTCTAACCACTAGGCTACCTGCCACCCCAATAAGGGATCATAGCTTTCACCTGGATTCACCTGGTCAGTCTATGTCATGGAAAAAGCAGGTTATTCTTAATGTTTGTACTCTCAGTTGATATCACCGTCAAGAGCCAGGGTCATTTTCCATCTATTTGCTGTTGATTAAATGGTTGTGCTATGCTCTAAACAATATATAGAGTTAATCTAAAATGTAAAATAAATGGTGAGCTATAAGATAAACAAATGGTGAAATGCACCGGAACGTTCTCAGCCATATCGTTTACATCTTGGACCATAATGTTTTATTTATTGTGTTTTCCAAGCCCAACAAAGCGCCTCCGAGTAGGGTTATGAGGTGTGGCTCTACCATGAGGCATGTAGACAACACTAATGAATGAGAAAGAAAGCCTGAAATCACACCAGCAGTCCATTTGTCACTATTTGGTTGCGAGAGAAACCAAATTTGGGTTTTTAGTGTGGTATCTGGTTTCTCCTGGATAGAAAATGGAAAGAAATAAGCCCATGATTGGAGTCTCAGCAGCTATTGACGCTGTGTAGTAGATGTGCTTTTCTCTTGTAAGATGATCGCTATTGACTACTCTTGAGATTTATGTGACTTAATGGTGGTCCCAAACAAGTCACAAATAGCTATTTTGATGTCCTATGAATCATTCCACAGAGCATTATGTCTAGAACATTGTTTTGTTTCTGTGACTTTCATGTGATGTCGTTTCTTTTGTCGTTCTCTGTCATTGCCATTTGGAGATTACGTGTATCATTTGTCCACATTATAAAACCAGTATTCCCTGCTTTAAAGGGGAAATCTGTGATCGCCACATCTATTTTGGGACTTGTAAATTCATGATATATACCCACTGGTTCTTGAAGAATATAACTTATAAATGCCCAATCATAACAAAATATCAGCTTGCTTTATTATATTGTTTGTAAACAAAGTGATTGTAAAACAAACACTTTATAGCCTTACAACATGGTTGAAAATGTATTTGTTATTTCATGGATGGTCAGTCCTTGCACCCATAGCTCTGTCTATAATTTTGAGAGTGGTTACAATTTCTCCTGCCCCCATCCCTCAGCTATTTACCATATCAGTGCCGGGGGCGTTCGCTTGGTTATTGTTTGAACAGCAGATTGCCCCTTTAATGTCATGGGTAAATTATTTACTAGTTTTAGTCAAAGTCAATGGTTATTAGAGCCAGAAGTTAATTTTTGACAACAATAGCTTTGCAAGGCAACAGTAGCTTTGCAAGGCCATTGTGGGGTGATGAATGCATAGGCCTCAGAGGACAAAGAGGGTGTAACAATTAACTGTTAATAAAGCTGCATACAAGATAAGAATATTTTATGGCTTCATTTCACCCCTCGTCCTTATTGATCATTCCACCGTAACCTCTATGCATATGACTAGTTTTCTATCGAAGCACTGAACCAGAACACTGAGCTATAGAACATACGTCATAACATATAGCTGTAAGGTATTAGCATTGGCTGTCAATAACAATGTGATGTACTATGTTACTTAAAAAAACTAAGTATAACATGTCTTTAAACCTTCCATCTTACTTAACAACAAGACTAGTGCATCAGAGCTTTACCCTACGCTATCTAGGTCAACTATCATCCCTACTCAGTTTCTGAGCTTTGTGACAAACATGTTCCCCTTAAGATATCATTTGGTTGAATTAATATTCGTTCCGAATATATTCCTAGGGTGTAAAATGGGCATGATTTTCCATACACAAAGGCGCTGGTTTTGCATTCCTCCCCAACCCTAACCAATCTTAACCAATCCCATTTATTACCTAATCACATTTGTTTCTGCTCTTGTTAAGTCAGAGCTTTCTGCAGTGATTCGGGAGATTGAGTTGAAACGCGAATGGAGACGACAGCCGAAGAGAGTCCATGTGTTTGTCCCTCTGTCTTGAAAAACCTTGGCCTCAGGCCTTGTAAAGTCATCCTATTCATGTCACATCCTTGGCAATACAAACATGCTCCTGGTTGTACTGCCCAGAGACGTATCTATTTGAACAGCTGTGACCCACTCCTGTTGATGTCATTGCCAGCCCAGCAGAAAAATGTATTCTGATTTCCAATTTCTGAAGGGCACACTACATTTTGCATGGCACATCATTATAATGTTAGCCCACATTTAGCCCAACCCACCTTATTGTATTGGCAGGCAACCACATGCCCATTTATTCAACCTGAAATCATTACAACTTCACCCACATAATGTAGATCCATATGAACTTCTCATTGACAACGTAAGCCCTATGGGAAAACATTTGCCTTGAACCATAGGGGGAAATATTTGCATTCAGTGCTTATCCTCCCAGGACACGTTCATCGGTCATGCGTGATGAGCCTGGTGAAAATCCACGAGTGCGCTGCTGTGCTGCTCTGCTCTGGTGCTCTGCTCTGGTGCTCTGCTCTGGTGTTCTGCTCTGGTGCTCTGCTGTGCTGCTACGCTCTGCCGCTCCGCTCTGGAGCTCCGCTCTGCTGCGCTGCGCTGCTCTGCTGTGTGTTTGGCTATTGGTGCATGACAGAGGAGACACAAGTGGAGCACATCCACTGATAATGATGCTGCTCTGCAGTGTAGAAAATCAAGTGTAAGAGGTCAGAGGTCAAGGGATGGCAAGGCACGGCGGGTGATAGCGGCGTTTGTGTGTTTGCATGACTGTGATCACCACTTCAAATGGTGCACTCAGATGGTGGACTCTACACTGTAATAACACCATATGATACTTCAAATTTGTAGATTCCTTTCTCTAATAAATGTTTCTCTCATGGAACAGTATTTCATTGCAAGAAGCTTTTATTTTACAGCATTTCATAATGCAAAAAATGATTTCCAAATATGTATGGCAAGCCTTAGGCCTTATTGTAGAACACAATGTTTCACAAATCAATGCCAAGAGGTTTGATTAATTGTCTGTATCTTGATATGGTTCTCTTATGTAATTCAAGACAGTAAATGATTTTGTAGCTGATGCTAGCCAGAACAAACAGAGACATGTGTGCACTTAAATGTATCAACATACAGTTCAAATACACCAACACATACAGACATGCACTGTTAAACACTACATGTTTGTTCAGTAAAATTGAATGTGTTCATCAGCTGTCATATCTATTGGGTAAATATCACCCACAATAAAACCAGTCTGGGTCTGTGTTTGACATTCAGGTTATATGAATCCTGGCTTTCTTCCTTGAAACCCTAATAAAAGATTTCCTCACCCAGTCAAGCAATTAACTTTGTGACTATCCCAGGGATTCAGCTTTGACAGGCTCATTTAAAAGTTCTAAAGAACATTGGTCGCCTTGTAACTCAAGACTTGTTCATGAGCCAAGGTTGAGCATCAGTTGATCTATAACAGGTATTCCCAAACTGTACCCCCAGGGGTATGCGCAATGCCGTCGGGGTTACGCCAAATAAAAATGTGATTCACATTTTTTAAAATTAAAAATAAATCGCATTTTCAAACAGTCCATTTATATTTTCCAAAGGGGATATACATTTGGGTGAGTTATTTTTCTCGCCTGAGTAGCCTCGTTTCACTGCCTAAAATAAAATTAAACCATCTTGTGTTTAGCGAAATAACAACACATTGTCTAATACAGGTAGCCTAGTCAAACAACTAACATCCAATCACATTAACCGTTACTCTCTCGCGGGAATTCCACTAACGGTCCGTATGTAGCCAAACGTAGCTGCTGTTCATGTTGGTATCTGTACTGATGGCGCAAAAGCCATGACAGGGAGACATAGTAGAGTGGTAACACCGTGCAAACAGTTGCTCCCGACACCACTTGGGTACACTGCAGCATCCACCGAGAGGCTCTTGCTGCCTGACAGCTTGAAATACATTTAGGACACTACAGTGAAAAAGGTTCACTTTGTCCAAGCAAGGCCCCTGAACTCTCGTGTATGTTCTGCACTATGCAATGACATGGGCAGGTGCCATGTAAAGCTTTTACAACACTGGTTATCAAGGGACAAAATATTGACAAAGTTTTTTTTTAATTGAGAGAGAGCTTCAAGTTTTCTTTACTGACCATAATTTTCACTTGATGATAGCGAGTTTCTCACACGACTGGCCTATCTGCGTGATGTTTTTTCTCGCCTGAATGATCTGAATCTAGGATTACAGGGACTCCCCGAAACTATATTCAATGTGCGGGACAAAATTGAGGCTATGATTAAGAAGTTGGAGCTCTTCTCTGTCTGCATTAGTAAGGACAACACACTGTTCTTTCCAGCATTGTATAATGTTTTGTGTGCAAATTAACTCAAGTTTACGGACAATGTCAAATGTGATATAGCGAAGCACCTGAGTGAGTTGGGTGCGCAATTACGCAGGTACTTTCCAGAAACGGATGACACAAACAACTGGATTCATTATCCCTTTCATGCCCTGCCTCCAGTCCACTTACCGATATCTGAACAAGAGAGCCTTGTCGAAATTGCAACAAGTTGTTCTGTGAAAATGTAATTGAATCAGAATCCACTGCCAGATGTCTGGATTGGGCTGCTCTCAGATGATCCTGCCTTGGCAAATTGCTCTGTTAAAATACCGATGCCCTTTGCAAACACGTATCTATGTGAGAGTGGATTCTCAGCCCTCACTAGCATGAAAACTAAATACAGGCACAGACTGTGTGTGGAAAATTATTTAAGAATGAGACTCTCTCCAATACAACCCAACATTGCAGAGTTATGTGCATAATTTCAAGCACACCATTCTCATTAACCTGTGGTGAGTTATTCACAATTTCGATTAATAAATTAGGTTTTATATGTAAGATGGTTAAATAAAGACCTAAATGATTGATTATTATTATATTATTATTTGTGCCTGGTCCTATAAGAGCACTTCGTCACTTCCCACGAGCCGGCTGTAACAAAAACTCACACTCATTCTTATGTCTAATAAATGTATCGCGTTGTGTGTCTTTGGCGGGCAATTATGGCAAGAAAAACTACATTTGAGAGTGAGCTGACGCTAGTGCTAGAGGGGGTATGTGTTTGGGAACCACTGATCTTTAACGTGCTAATAGTGAACCAATAGTCAACCGATACAGTTCGATCGTATCATAATCCTTTCCATCACTTATCCTGATAGAATAAATACAGTAACATCCCTTATTTCCATGTGACAGTTTTACAAAGAAAACAAAATGATAATTCGGCCTATGTACACACATGTGTATGCAAAACAAAAACAAAAAAACACAATCTCATAGCTAGCCAATGTACAGAAATAATACTTTTAGCCCAGTCTGGTTTGGAGAGCTCTACGGCCTACTAATGGTGCAGCGGATATGAAATGCATTAGGGTCAGTCACCCTGGGAATAACGCGCAATGCGCCGCGCGCCAACATATTCCCCAAATTGGAGCCTTTGCAAAACACGAACAACAAATCTGAATTATCCAACTGTGATTTTGTTCAGTTGTGTTCACAATTTATTATAATCGGATCAAGTATAGCTGTATTACATATTAAACCTTCATTTGAGGATTGCGCAACGTTGGCGAGTTCGTAAAAATGTAGGTCCCCAAAAGGTCATCATTATACAAACGCTTATCGCAAGCTTTAAACCCAACAATGCATGTATCAATATCAATGTACTACCTAAAATAACATAAGGTAGAACAAAAACACCCCAGAAATGGAAATAAGAAATAAGAAGAGCCCGAGAAGTAAGTGAGCTATATATAGGGTCAGTTCCAGTACCATATTTACAATGTGCAGAGATACGGGTATGATAAAGGTGTTCAATATTTTTCTTGTATTCTATAGAACAATAATGCAAACAAAATAGGGCACAGAAGACATATTTTCAGGATCTGCAACATCTGAAGCACAAGAGTTTATGGAAAGCTTTTTTAAAGTCGTCATTGGACATGGTATATATAATTGGATTGATTAACGAGTTGAGATAACCAAGCCAATTGAAAAAGTCAAACAACTCGGGGTAAAAACAAGTTTCACAGGTGGCCACCACCAGGGTGTAAATGAAAAAGGGTAACCAGCATATAATATATGCGCCTAAAATGATTCCCAATGTTTTGGTCGCTTTCCTTTCCCTAGCAGCTGAGATTCTTTTTTTCTCCAAAAGTGCGTCAGACACGGTTACTTTCACTTGGTTCTCACTTGCCGAGGAACCCGTGTCACCGGAGTGGGTATCATGTCTTCCACACTGCAAAGGTGATGTCGATGCCACAGATCCAGGAGAGTTCGTGACCAGGCGCGCTGAAGTGAGTCTCTTCCCTACCTTTTTGGGTGACTGTTTCAAAATGATCTTACGGGCTTCCACATATATTCTTCCATAAAGCACGATAAGCAGCAAAGTGGGGATGTAGAATGCTCCAAACGTGGAGTAAATAGTGTAGAAAATGTGGTCCGTGTTGACATTACATTCAGTCAACTCCTCTGCCTTCACCTGGCGCCAGAAAAGCGGAGGTAGAGAGATGCAGATTGCGATGACCCAGGCAGTCGCGATCATCCCCGCCGCGCGCGCTGGCGTGCGCTTTTTGGAATACTCAACGGCGTCTGTTATTGCCCAGTATCGATCCAAAGCGATTACGCATAAGTGAAGGATAGAAGCAGTGCAACATGTTATATCTGAGGATAACCAAATGTCACATATAACTTGTCCCAATGTCCAGGTGTGACTCACCGTGTACAATACGCATATTGGCATCACCAAAATGGACACCAAGAGATCGGTGACAGCTAGAGACGCTATAAGAAAGTTTGCTGGAGTGTGCAGTTTTTTCGACTGATAAATCGTTGCAATGACAAATGCGTTGGATAAAGTAGTGGCGAGTGTGAAAACGAAGAGAATCACTGCCAAACTGGTTTGATAAGCTAGACTCTTTTCATTTTCCTTCAGCTCTGAAGATTTTGTCACATAGGTATCGTTGGTGAAATTCATTATTAGTCCATATAATGCAGGAGTTGGCTCGAGGTGACCTGTGGTGTTTTTCTCCATCACTGATTTATCACTTAAAACAGTGTGGTCAGTTCCTATATCGCCAAGTCTCCAAATTTTTCTTAATTCATTTCAATCAATCTAGTAAAATATTTTGGGAGAGGAAAGTATTTCTGTCCGTTTCTTCTTCATTTTCATTCATTGCAGAAACGACCCAATTATAATGTTGGATGTAAAATAGTTGATTTTGAAGTAAATATCCAGCATGTTATCTGGAAATGTATAGCAACATCTGTTCTCAATTAACAGTTTAGCTATCTAAACAAAACAAATGGTATATAGAAAGTTGATATCAAAATATATTGATACGAATGAAAGAACAATGACTTGCAGACATCTGTCAATTGTTGCAACTGCTAGCTTCCCATTTGCATTGTAATCCTTCCCGCCTGGAATTGTCTTGCAGGCTGCATCAGTCCTTCTCTAGTTGAATGGTGATGAGACCTCCACCCTTGGTTTTATACAGCTGATGCTGCTGCCTGCCTCTGACAGGCGTGACAGTAAACATGCAGCTTTGATCACAATGGTTCTACTGGAGAGGAGAGCACATCTCCACTGGGTCATAGTGCTCTGTTTTCTGCCTGTCAATATGAGTCATGGATTCCTTTTATGTCATCAATATCCATGTTACAAGACATACATTGGACCTGAACAAAACATAAATATAGGCTATTAGAGATCAAAACAGTTCAACATATAGTAGACCCATCACTTCCTATGTCTGTCAAATCGTTGGCAACTCATGGTCTAAGTAAAATACATTGTCAGAGTTATTGTAGACCTACTGTATATTGCATTTAGACAATACATCAATCATTCATTTAATTTCCAACATGTACATTAGGCTACATTGGTGCTTGAGCTATCTTCCATGGTTGTGGTAATATATTATGGATTGGGAGACTGCAGAGCCATTTTTTATATATAAAAATGATTCATGTTCTCCAATGAAAGAGGAGAAGATTCCTCCACTAATGTGCACTGTAAAAGGTCATTAGTTCCGCTTACTCAATTTTAATGTCAACACTTTGCCTAACACATTTGAGTAACCCAACTGTCGATACTTACAGTAATAAAGTGACCACCACCCGTATGGTTATATTTTTAAGTTGTAAATACTTGTGTTTTGTGTTTTATTAACTTTTGACAACACTAAATTGCATTATGTATTCTGAACTATAACGATTGAAGTTACTTGAACACTACACATTTGTTGCAGTGAATGTAACATTTATGGTCCTTAAATTATTAAACTTCATTACACATTTCTTGAAGTGTAAGTAGTTTCGATTTTAAATTTTCAGTGGTGGTGTCTTAATGTTTGTTTTATGTATTTGACGTTTTTGTAATTTTAACCCACCTTAGCAGGCATTGTTGAACCCAGTTCTCATTCCTCTAGCAGTAACTGGAGGTAGATCTGTGAGTACTACAGGATGCTGCATTAGCCTCTGTCATTAAGTGTGGTGCACATGACCTTGTTGATGGTGGCAATGGCTTGTCTGATTATTGAATGTCAAATTTCCCCGACGTTTTTAATATACATTCATCATAATCAATTACACCTCATAGCACAACAAACTGCTTCGTACTATTTTAGAAATATACTTTGCTTTCTTCAAACGCGCATAGAACATTGTGTAAAAGTATCATAAAGTGTACAGATGTTGAATTACCCACAATCCTCTAAAAATAGTGTCACATGGCACTATTGAGTATTTATAACTTGCAAAAACTGAGTACTTCTATATCAGCACAACACAGATAAAGGAAGTGTTTTTTACTCAAATGTCAATGTGTCTGACTACTACTTTATTATTTTAAGTAAAGACATTATACAATAGAATCATGTAAATACAACTTATTTAATAAATGTTAGATTGACTTTTAAAATATCACGTAATCATAACTTGTAAAAACTCAATAACTTTAGATGAGCAGAACACAAATACATAGCTATACTGACTCAATAAACTGATATTTGTTAACAGTACTCAAAAACATGAAGTGATAAGAAATATTATTGACCACTTTTATGATTTGAGTTCTACTGACAGTTGGAGATGTTTGAGTAACCACTACTCAATTTCTTTAATGAGTTAGACAGCTACTTTTTACAGTGTGTAAAAGTGTAGTCATTTACTTGGCAGGGAGTGTTCAGGTGTGACAGTATTCCCAGTGCAGGCAAGTGTGAAAGTGAAGTTTATCTCATCCATCGTATCCTGTGCACCAGAGTGTGCAGATTTTACTTTAAGCTTGTCTTGGTTGGATCCTATTGGAGCTTTTGCAGCTTGAGTCAGGCAAAATGGAGAGGGAATAAAATAAAAAATAAAATAAATATATATATATATATATCGCAAAACAGAATTATTTTCATGGTCTTTCCAGTGTCTGTCAGGACAGAAACTAGATAAAAAATATTGTTTGGCAAATGATACACATGCTGGTCATTTGCATATGTGCTGTACCTACTTAAGGACAGGTAGAGACCATCACTGACCAGCATTGATGATACTACACTGAACAAAAATATAAACACAAACATCAACAATTTCAAAGAATTTACTGAGTTACAGCTCATTTAAGGAAATCAGTCAATTTAAATACATTTATTAGTCCATAATCTATGGATTTCACATGACTGGGAATACAGATATGTATGCAGCCACAGATACTGTATAAAAAAAAAAGGTAGGGACGTGGATCAGAAAACCAGCCATTTGCCTCATGCAAATGTTGTCTATAGCTTATGCCTGTCCATACCATAACCCCACCGCCACCATGGAGCACTCTGTTCACAACATTGACATCAGAGAGCTGTTCACCCACACAACGCCATACATGCTGTCTGCCATCTGCCCAGGAAAGTTGAAACCGGGATTCATCAGTGAAGGGCATATAAAAAGTTCTACAGCTGCACCATCGAGAGCATCCTGACTGGTTGCATCACCCCCTAGTATGGCAACTGCTCAGCATCTGACCGTAAGGCGCTACAGGGGGTAGTGCGTACGGTCCAGTACATCACTAGGGCCAAGCTTCCTGCCATCCAGGACCTATATAATAGGCTCTGTCAGAGGTAGGCCAAAAAATGGTCAAAGACTCCAGTCACCCAAGTCATAGACTGTTCTCTCTACTACTGCACAGCAAGCGGTACCAAAGCACCAAGTCTAGGACCAAAAGGCTCCTTAACAGCTTCTACCCCCAAGCCATAAGAGTGCTGAACATTTAATCGAATGGCCACATGGACTATTTACATTGACTGGGCGGGGGTGAGAGAGAGACAACCTGAGCTGGAGGTGAGAGAGAGACAACCTGAGCTGGAGGTGAGAGAGAGACAACCTGAGCTGGAGGTGAGAGAGAGACAACCTGGGCAGGGGGTGAGAGAGGGACAACCTGAGCTGGGGGTGAGAGAGAGACATCCTGGGCCTGGGGTGAGAGAGGGACAACCTGAGCTGGAGGTGAGAGAGGGACAACCTGGGCCTGGGGTGAGAGAGAGACATCCTGAGCTGGAGGTGAGAGAGAGACATCCTGAGCTGGAGGTGAGAGAGAGACAATCTGGGCCTGGGGTGAGAGAGAGACAATCTGGGCCTGGGGTGAGAGAGAGACAACCTGAGCTGGGGTGAGAGAGGGACAACCTGAGCTGGGGGTGAGAGAGGGACAACCTGGGCAGGGGGTGAGAGAGAGACAATCTGAGCTGGGGGTGAGAGAGAGACAATCTGGGCAGGGGTGAGAGAGGACAACCTGAGCAGGGGGTGAGAGAGAGACATCCTGAGCTGGGGGTGAGAGAGAGAAATCCTGAGCAGGGGGTGAGAGAGAGAAATCCTGAGCTGGGGTGAGAGAGACAACCTGAGCTGGGGGTGAGAGAGGGACAACCTGAGCTGGGGGTGAGAGAGGGACAACCTGAGCTGGGGGTGAGAGAGGGACAACCTGAGCTGGGGGTGAGAGAGGGACAACCTGAGCTGGGGGTGAGAGAGGGACAACCTGGGCCTGGGGTGAGAGAGAGACATCCTGAGCTGGAGGTGAGAGAGAGACAATCTGGGCCTGGGGTGAGAGAGAGACAATCTGGGCCTGGGGTGAGAGAGAGACAACCTGAGCTGGGGGTGAGAGAGAGACAATCTGAGCTGGGGGTGAGAGAGAGAGACAACCTGAGCTGGGGGTGAGAGAGAGACATCCTGAGCTGGAGGTGAGAGAGAGACAATCTGGGCAGGGGGTGAGAGAGAGACAATCTGGGCAGGGGGTGAGAGAGAGACAACCTGAGCTGGGGGTGATAGAGAGACATCCTGAGCAGGGGGTGAGAGAGAGACATCCTGAGCAGGGGGTGAGAGAGAGACATCCTGAGCAGGGGGTGAGAGAGAGACAATCTGGGCAGGGGGTGAGAGAGAGACATCCTGAGCTGGGGTGAGAGAGAGACATCCTGAGCTGGGGGTGAGAGAGAGACATCCTGAGCAGGGGGTGAGAGAGAGACATCCTGAGCAGGGGGTGAGAGAGAGACATCCTGAGCTGGGGGTGAGAGAGAGACATCCTGAGCTAGGGGTGAGAGAGAGACAACCTGGGCTGGGGGTGAGAGAGAGACAACCTGGGCCTGGGGTGAGAGAGAGACAATCTGGGCCTGGGGTGAGAGAGGGACAACCTGAGCTGGGGATGAGAGAGAGACATCCTGAGCTAGGGGTGAGAGAGAGACAACCTGGGCTGGGGGTGAGAGAGAGACAACCTGGGCCTGGGGTGAGAGAGAGACAATCTGGGCCTGGGGTGAGAGAGGGACAACCTGAGCTGGGGATGAGAGAGAGACATCCTGAGCTGGAGGTGAGAGAGAGACAACCTGAGCTGGGGGTGAGAGAGAGACTGCGAGTAGCTGCACTTGTTGTCAGATTGAAATTGTTGTTTTGATTGCTCACCATTGCTCACTTTCCTTACTTTGATATATGAATGCTTTTCTGAGTGTTTTGGTCAGTTTCTCCATAATTCAAAATGTTAAGAGTAATAACAGCGATCAGGTTGGTAATAATAAACATGCCCCAGGGATCGCTGTGCCCTTTTAGAACTGATAAAATTGATTCATATTACAGTTTAGTTCTATTTTCTTAATCATTTGTGGAGACATAAAACACCATGTCAGGCAAAAAGAAAGGTCTTGGAAGCAAACTATCCAGCATTAACCTTCTTTTGACATTTTGATATTATATTTCTTCCAATATGACATGGAACTTTGGGCCTGCAACAAATATTTATAGTGCCTGTAATATATTTTTGATAGGGGGCATATCCAATTGACTGAGGCATAACTAATGGACTTTTCTTCTAAGTAAATATCTCCATAAATGACAGCTATCAGCTTTTAAATTATGGTTTAGGATGGATATTATTGACATATGGTATTTATTAAGATACATTATTGATATTTTTCACACGCCACTGCCTGTCAGTGCTACAGATGAGGATCTGAAGATCAATTCCATCCAGCACATTTAGGACCCATGAATATGAATGATATAAATCAGTCATGCAACTGGAGAGATGAAGGACAGACTGTCTGTCCTTCATCACTGTAGATGTAGGCTCAATAGGCAGCAAGTAGCAATATTGTGTAGCAGACTTGGGTTCAAATAGTATGAGTTTTACTTCAAATTCTTTTCCTACACCTGATTGAGCTCGTTTGACGCAATGGAAGCAATGGAATAGTCCCAGAAGTGTAGTCCCAAACCTGTTACAACAACCACCTGGCACTCCAGGCAGGCTCAATCAAACGCTTAAAGTCAAACTTTGTTAATTGACATTTATCGATTGAAGGCCAACTTTGAAGGATACTGGGTAGCCTCAAATGACAAAAGGATGGATTGATCTGCTCTTTCAAGCAGTGCTTATTTAACAAGACCAATTTCTCTGTTCTCAGCTGTCTGTCAAGTGGGAAATAATATTTCTGTTTCTTAACTTTTTGTTCAATGGTTCAGAGCTCATTTCGATTTCCTTTAGTCGAATCGCCTGTTCAAACTCTGGTTTGACATCTAACAAAACCAGATTTTATCGTGGCAAACTATCCAATGGGAACCTTTTGGGGTTTTGTTCCTGGAAGACAAAGTGGTATCAAATAAATCATAGTTTGTCCGGCTTAGTTGTCACATTTCAATGAGGCACTTCAATGGGTTATCGATTCATAAGCGTGTATACGCTGACTCAGTGCGGAGAACTTAACGTTATATTCTTCACACTTGTTTGACTGTCTGCGGTGAGTCTTAACTCTCAATACAATGTAATAAACAGGGGTATTTGGATTATTGCCGACTCAGCGATGAGGTAATAGACTCCGATATCCAATCTTTCACAATTTTGTCTAAAATGATCACTCTATACATTTTTTTAATTTATTTTTTTACCTTTATTTAACTAGGCAAGTCAGTTAAAGAACACATTCGTATTTTCAATGACAGCCTAGGAACAGTGGGTTAACTGCCTGTTCAGGGGCAGAACGACAGCTTTGTACCATGTCAGCTCAGGGATTTGAACTTGCAACCTTCCGGTTTCTAGCCCAACGCTCTAACCACTAGGCTACCCTGCTGCCCCGGTGAGGACCTCTGTCCTTTTCATCAATATAATCTGGTAGTGACAATTAAATGCTGCTTCCAGGCAATGTCAAGGTCAACTGACTGTAAATGGGAGCTAAATGCAGATGAATGAATTAAGCACCCTAATATTTATATGGTAGCACACTGTAGAAGAAGCACTGACACCCTTTCAAAGTGACATTATCAAAAGAGGTGCCTCTTTGAGTGGGAAACCATAGACTTACCGGTATTGTAGCCCCCCTGGGAGACATGGCTATCCTGGAAAACATATTTAAACTCTCTTGATTGATTATGCTTGTTAGAGTTTCCCTGATTGAGGTTATGTCAGTAGCGTTTTTAGAAGAGGTTATGGCTTCAGGGAACTCGTGTGTGAGGTACCGAGTGTTGTATTATTCTCTTTATGAAGTTACTGTAGTACTTTACACTGTGGTTTGAACAAATTGGTTGCTACCAGGATCAAATTGTAAATGTTATAGCACATAAAATATGTTAATCTGTGACCAGATTGTGACTAATTCATGGAATCCATCCATAAAATAGATCCATAATGTAGATCGATGTGATACATAACATATGCTTGCAATGTTTCCACCCCATGAAACTCCTACCATTTCTTATCATGCTTTCAATCCTTCATCACATCAAATGCTAAACCCAGGGGTCCAGCCAGCGTCTGTACCTTGGACATGACAGAGCGCCCCTACAGACAAACGTCAATTGGATGTTGAGAGAGGGAACTTGTCTCGTCCTCATGGTCAAAGTGAGATGAGTCTGTCATTGCTTTGCCCTCTGGGTAGACTACGGGCACAACTGTTCCTCGGGTATCTCTTCCTACTCTGTGACTGAAAAGGTTGATGCGATCAATATTCTCCATAATCATCTGAAAGATGAGATTTTAACCATTCGTCCCCACACCTGTGACAGACATGTTTCAATCTAAGGAGACTGGTGGGAGGATTTGCTTTCAGGAGAGAAATGTGTTTTTCTAAAAGGGGAGAATGCAGTAGATGTAATTTGTACTTCTGAGTAACTACCATGTTGTTCCAATGTAGGTCATTGCACAGTACGTTTCAATGACAAATTCTGTTTGTAAATGGCACCAATGAAGGTGATTTGGTTTGCTTGAAAACATCAAAGAAAGATAGGTTCCTTGTGTGACATTTTTTCATCTGAGGTAGGAATACGGTGATATTTTACATCACCTAGTGATGTATTCATGAGTGAAAGACTGGCTTTTAAAATGTAATCATTGATTTTGTTTTAAAAAACTCATTACCGAAGCTAATTTCCAAGACAATATGTGACGTACCCTGAGGGAAATGTTGCATTCATCGCTCTTGTTCTATTGCCTCTCTTTTATCCAATGTAAAAGTGTGGCTCTGTGTCTGACCTCTAATCATAGAGAATGGAAGAATGTGGCTCTGTGTCTGACCTCTAATCATAGCAAATACAATGGAGAATATGGATAATTTCTTCAATAGTGCTCCGATTCATGGTGCGTTTTGATAATTGGGGGAAAAATACGTGCTTTTTTGACATGATTTACATCGAGAGAAGAAAAAAAAGTGAGGGATAAATGCGGTGTTAACTACAAACATTACTTTAATGGTACCATTATATCTGAGGAAATATAAATGTCTTATTCATGGGTAAAAACATAGTTGCAACTGAAGCCGACCAAATATGACAATACAATGACAGAGAAATCAACAAATTCTTCTAGTGTCTTTGAACGATGTTGATTTAGTTTCAAGTGTAAACCAAGAGAAACATATCTGAGAATGACTTTTCTTTATCATCTGACCGCCCTGCCAGCCTTTGACCACATAGTCTATATCCAGAATTGCACCCGGATCCAGTTGCCAGCAGGGTTCCACTGTGCACCCAGGCGAGGCTCAGTGTATAAGCCTCTTTGTGTGCTGCATAGTGATTGTAACCTCAAACCATGAGACATCTGTGGCATTGTGTTGCGTGTCCCCGGCACAAGGTGCACCTGTGTATGGATCATGCTGTTTAATCAGCTTCTTGATATGCCACACCTGTCCTGTGGATGGATTCTCTTGGCAAAGGAGAAATGCTCACTAACAGGGATGTAAACAAATTTGTGCATTTGAGAGAAAGAAGCTTTTTGCACGTATGGAAAATGTATGAGATTTCTTTTCAGCTCATGAAACATGGGGCCAACACTTTCCATGTTGCGTTTATACTTTTTACTTTTCTTCAGTATATTTTCATTATAAAAAATGTATTATTGAAAAAATTGCATACATCAATGCTCAAATTCAAAAAATAACAATGGCAACAGTAGCAGGAGCTTGGCCCACTGCATTTGATCTAGCAGCAGAAGGATGATATCACCTCTGCAATACCTGACACCTTAGACCCACTGCAATTTGCATATCGCCCCACTAGATCCACGGATGACGCAATCGCCATTGCACTGCACACTGCCCTATCCCATCTTGACAAGATAATGTAAGAATGCTCTTAATTGACTACAGCTTAGCCTTTAACACCATAGTACCCATCATTAAGCTCAGGGCCCTGGGTCTGAACCAAGCCCTGTGCGACTGGGTCCTGGAATTCCTGACAGGCCACCCCCAGGTGGTAAAGGTAGGCAACAACACCTCCACTATGCTGATCCTCATCACAGGGACCCTACAAGGGTGTGTGCCCAGCCCCATCCTGTACTCCCTGTCCACCCATGACTGTGTGGCCACGCACGTCTCCAACTCAATCATCAAGTTTGCAGATGACACAACAGTTGTAGGCCTGATTACCAACAACGACAAGACAGAGTACAGGGACGAGGTGAGGGCCCTGGCGGAGTGGTGCCAGGAAAATAGCCTCTCCCTCAATGTCAACAAAACAAAGGAGCTGTTAGTGGACTTCAGGAGACAGCAGAGGGAGCTATCCAAGTCGACGGAGCTGCAGTGGACAAGGTGTACAACGTACAAATCACTGACAATCTTCAATGTCCACCCACCACAGTGTGGTGAAGAAGGCACAACAGCACCCCTTCAACTTCAGGAGGCTGAAGAAATTAGTCTTGGCCCCTAAGTCCCTCACAGACTTTTACAGATGCACAACTGAGAGCGTCCTGTCGGGCTTCCCGCCTGGTATGGCAACTGCACCATCCGCAACCACAGGGCTCTCCAGAGGGTGGTGCGGTCTGCCCAATATTTACTTCACTAAAAAAGTCAATTAGTTATGCCTCAGTCGATTGGATATGCCCCCTATCAAAAATATATTACAGGCACTATAAATATTTGTTGCAGGCCCAACTTTCCATATCATATTGGAAGAAATTTAATATAAAAATGTCAATAGAAGGTTAATGCTGGATTGTTTGATTCCAGACCTTTTTAAAAACTAAACTGTAATATGAATCTATTTTATCAGTTCTAAAAGGGCACAGCGATCCCTGGGGCATGTTTATTATTACCAGAGTGATCGTTGTTATTACACTTAACATTTTGAATTATGGAGAAACTGACCAAAACACTCAGAAAAGCATTCACATATCAAATTACTCTGAAAGTAAGGAAAGTGAGCAATGGTGAGCAATCAAAACAACAATTTCAATTAGACAACAAGTGCAGCTACTCGCAGTCCCTCTCTCACCCCCAGCTCAGGTTGTCTCTCTCTCACCTCCAGCTCAGGTTGTCTCTCTCTCACCCCCAGCCCAGGTTGTCTCTCCCTCACCCCCAGCTCAGGTTGTCTCTCTCTCACCCCAGGCCCAGATTGTCTCTCTCACCCCCAGCCCAGGTTGTCTCTCTCTCACCCCCAGCTCAGGTTGTCTCTCCCTCACCCCCAGCTCAGGTTGTCTCTCTCTCACCCCCAGCTCAGGTTGTCTCTCTCTCACCCCCAGCTCAGGTTGTCTCTCTCTCACCCCCAGCTCAGGTTGTCTCTCTCTCTCACCCCCAGCTCAGGTTGTCTCTCTCTCACCCCCTGCTCAGGTTGTCTCTCTCTCTCACCCCCAGCTCAGGTTGTCTCTCTCTCACCCCCAGCTCAGGTTGTCTCTCTCTCTCACCCCCAGCTCAGGTTGTCTCTCTCTCACTCCCAGCCCAGATTGTGCCACAATATCTAAAGGCATATTTGTACTTTGAGCATAGGCAGAAGTCTAACTAATGAAAAGTACACTTTCATTTACAAAGGATCAAAGGATTTTCACATGCATCTTGAGGGCTTACCAACTGGGCACATATGTCAGTTCAATGTCTATTTTTTATCCTCAGCAATCTACACACAATACCCCATAAAATTCTTAATAATAGGGAAATACCTTATTTAAATAAGTATTGAGAGCCTTCGCTATGAGAGTCTAAATTGAGCTCAGGTGCATCCTGTTTCCATTGATCATCCTTTTGATGTATCTACAACTTGATTGGAGTCCACCTGTGGTAAATTCAATTGATTGGACATGATTTGGAAAGGCACACACCTTTCTATATAAGGTCCCACAGTTGATAGTGCATGTCAGAGCAAAAACCAAGCCATGAGGTCAAAGGACTTGTCCGTAGAGCTCCGAGACAGGATTGTGTCAAGGCACAGATCTGGGGAAAGGTACCAAAACATTTCTGTGGCATTGAAGGTCCCCAAGAAAACAATGACCTCCATCATTCTTAAATGGATGAAGTTTGGAACCACCAAGACTCTTCCTAGAGCTGGCCGCCTGGCCAAACTGAGCAATCGGGGGAGAAGGGTCTTGGTCAGGGAAGTGACCAAGAACCCGATGGTCACTTTGACAGAGCTCTGGAGTTCCTCTGAGAGAAGAACCTTCGAGAAGGACAACCATCTCTGCAGCACTCCACCAATCAGGCATTTCTGGTTGAGTGGCCAGATGGAAGTCACTCCTCAGTAAAAGGCACATGACACCTCCAGGCTGTGTAAGGACTATTTGACCAATAAGGAGAGTGATGGAGTGCTGCATCAGATGACCTGGCCTCCACAATCACCCGACCCCAACCCAATTGAGATGGTTTGGGATGAGTTGGACCGCAGAGTGAAGGAAAAGCAGCCAACAAGTGCTCAGCATATGTGGGAACACCTTCAAGACTGTTGGAAAAGCATTCCAGGTGAAGCTGGTTGAGAGAATGCCAAGAGTGTACAAACCTGTCATCAAGGCAAATGGTGGCTATTTGAAGAATCTAAAATCTAAAATCTATTTTGATTTGTTTAACACTTTTTTGGTTACTACATGATTCCATATGTGTTATTTCTTAGTTTTAATGTCTTCACTATTATTCTACAATGTAGAAAATAGTAAAAAATTAAGAAAAACCCTTGAATGAGTAGGTGTGTCCAAACTTTTGACTGGTACTGAAAATAGAAACGTCCTTTTTCAGGACCCTGTCTTTCAAAGATAATTTGTAAAAATCCAAATAACTTCATAGATATTTATTGTAAAGGGTTTAAACACTGTTTCCCATGCTTGTTCAATGAACCATAAACAATTAATGAACATGCACCTGTGGAACGGTCGTTAAGACACTAACAGCTTACAGACGGTAGGCAATTAAGGTCACAGTTATGAAAACTTTCTATTGACTGAAAATGCCAAAAGAAAGATGCCCAGGGTCCCCTGCTCATCTGCGTGACATGCCTTAGGCATGAGGACTGCAGATGTGGCCAGGGCAATAAATTGCAATGTCCATACTGTGAGACGCCTAATACAGCGCTACAGGGAGACAGGACGAACAGCTGATCGCCCTCGCAGTGGCAGACCACGTGTAACAACACCTGCACAGGATCGGTACATCTGAACGTTACACCTGCAGGAGAGGTACAGGATGGCAACAACAACTGCCCGAGTTACACCAGGAACGCACAATCCCTTCATTAGTGCTCAAACTGTCCGCAATAGGCTGAGAGAGGCTGGACTGAGGGCTTGACCTGTTGTAAGGCAGGTCCTCACCAGACATCACCGGCAACAACATCACCTATGGGCACAAACCCACCATCGCTGGACCAGACAGGACTGGCAAAAAGTGCTCTTCACAGACGAGAGGCGGTTTTGTCTTAGGGGTGATGGTCGGTTTCCAGGGGTGATGGTCGGATTTGCGCTTATCGACGAAAGAATGACCGTTACACCGAGGCCTGTACTCTGGAGCGGGATTGATTTGTAGGTGGAGGGTCCGTCATGGTCTGGGGCGGTGTGTCACAGCATAATCGTGTATTGTTAGACATTACTGCACTGTTGAAGTTAGAGAAATGCTTGTGTTCCTACACCCACAATAACATCTGCTGAATATTTGTATGTGACCAATAAAATGTGATTTGATATGAAAATAACAGAACATATTTAACAGCATCACAAACAAAAGCTACTTTTTTCTGCCTTGTCCAGGGGCCGAGCATACTGCTGCTTGGCACTTTGGCCATGTCAGAAAGAGAGGAATCACTAATGGTCGACAGATCTTGGTATTTGATGTACAGGAGCCTGATAATGGACTCTTCACCATTAACACCTACAACAACGGCACCGTAATGATTCAAGGCCCAGAAGCTGCACTTATCCTCTATATACAGTACATGAGTTTACATCACTGAAAGAGCTAGCAGACACAGAGGACAGACCTGATGGCTAATCAGTTCATTCCAAAAGTCATCATACATAACCAAGCCACCCTAGCAGACATGGAGAGTGTCAACCTGGCCCAGCTGTCCCAGGCCTTTGGAAGTATCTCCCTACTGGAGGTAGAGGTGAATGAGCTTGGCAGTGAGGTGACAGTTCTGAGGCAGGATAAGGAGGAGTTGAGAGAGAAACTGGTAGCGGTCGAGAGAATCATGAGGAGAGAGGTAGATGACATCAGGGAGGAGCTACAAAGGGAGTTGTCAGCAGTCATAGAATTGCTAGAACACAGAAAACTGGAGTCTACCACAACCCTCACTACCACACCCTCATATCCCCTCATTGGCAGTACCACTTCTTATCACAGTGAACCTCAGGAACTCACACAGACTCAGCACAAGAGGTCAGTAACCAGACCCAGTACAACTCCTCCCACACCAGCACATTCCCCTCATCAGATAGGGCTGACCAGACCACCCCAAGATCCTCACATCCCAGAGCACCAGCGCCAGCAGAGCCATGCTGGGACCCTCAGGAGACAGGAAGTGCACTTAATCAGTAAAGATTCTAATTAGATACATTTCTAGACTAATGTTAGAGGTGTCAAAGAAGAGTTGCAGTTGTACTCTATAAATTGAGGTTTATTTTTTGCCCGGACAAAAATTTCAAACAAACATTAATTAAAAACCTCTTAAGGATCGAACACTTTTTCCCCCATGTTTGCCTAAAACTACATACCCAAATCTAACTGCCTGTGGCTCAGGACCTGAAGCAAGGGTATGCATATGCTTGATTCCACTTGAAAGGAAACACTTTGAAGTTTGTGGAAATTTGAAATTAACGTAGGAGAATAGAACACATTAGATCTGGTAAAAGGTAATACAAACAAAAAAACATGCGTTTTCTATTTTTTTTAATTGTCTTTGAAATACAAGAGAAAGGCCAGAATATAATATTGCAATTCATGCTTATTTTAGATTTTGGCCACTAGACAGCAGCAGTGTGTGTGTGCAAAGTTTCAGATTGATCCAGTGAAGCATTGCAATACTGGACAATATTTTGTGTCAAGTCTGCCCAAATGTGCCGAATTGGTCAATTGACACATTTTCAAGTACATAACTATAGAGAACATACAAAAATTATATTGTAATACAACATTGAAGTTTACACACTGCCAGGATTGTCATACATGATGGATAATTAGCTTATACACTAACTTTCACACATCTAGTGGGTGTGTAGCCAGAGACAGCAGGGGTTCAAACTGTAGAACCCAGTTCCTACATTTGAATATAAAAATTGATTTTATCAAACAAAACTATGCTACATTTTATCTCTGGGACCCTCAGGACGACCAATCAGAGAAAGCTTACTGAATGTATGGACATTATTTACCTTCAGAGGTGAATGTATCAAACCAGGTGCCGTGATAAACATATTTTTCTGTTGTGCGCTCTCATTAAACAATAGCATGGTATTTTCTCACTGTAATAGCTACTGTAAATTGGAGAGTGCAGTTAGATTAACAAGAATGTAAACCTTCTGCCCATATAAGACATGTCTATGTCCTGGAAAGTTTGCTGTTACTTACAATGTCCTGCTAATCACATTAGCGCATGTTGGCTCAACCGTCCCGGTATAGGGACACCGATCCCGTACAGATATCAGCCATTTCTGAGATTCACTTAGACAGCACCTTTGATTATACAGCAGTAGGAATACAAGGATATAACATAAATAGAAAATACAGGAATGTGTTGCTGAATATATTCAGAGCAGTGGAGGCTCTTCAGGGGAGGAGGGGAGGACCATACTCCTCAGTGAATTTCATAATAATACAAATAGTGAAGCATAAAAAAAGTTATATCTTTTAGATAAAACTGTACTAAATATATAAATATATAGCGCCATGGTGTAGCCGGAGCACAGCTAGTTTCCAACCTAGGAGGCTCATGGTTCTCACCCCCTTCCGTAGACTTAAACAGTAACTATGACAACTTCCAGACGTCCTCCAACCTATCAGAGCTCTTGCAGCATGAACTGACATGTTGTCCACTCAATCAAAGGATCAGAGAATTAATCTAATACTGAAAGTATAAGCTACAGCTAGCTAGCACTGCAGTGCATAAAATATGGTGAGTAGTTGACTCAAAGAGAGAGAAAGACAAGTTGAACAGTTTTGAACAAATGCATTTATTTAAAACCTCTTAGTGTGGGGATCCCACTAGCGGGATCAAATTGAACAACATCCGGTGAAATCGGAGCGCGCCAAATTCAAAATACAAAATCCTAATATTAAACATTCATGAAAATACAAGTGTCATACATGATTCTTTAGCTTAGAGTCTTGGTAATCGAACTGCGTTGTCAGATTTCAAAAACGCTTTACGGCGAAAGCATAGCATTCGATTGTCTGAGGACAGCGCCTCACATTAGCATATTTTCCAAACCAGCACAGGCGTCACGAAATAACAAATAGTGATAAAATAAATCACTTACTTTTGAAGATCTTCCTCTGTTTGCAATCCCAAGGGTCCCAGCTACACAATGAATGGTCGTTTAATTGGCACCATTGAATTCAATAATCCAGTCCTTCAACATGCATACAAAGGATTCAAAAAAGTTACCAGCAAAGTTCTTCCAAACGAGTGACACAATGTTTTTTATTAATCCACAGGTTGTCTAATATCTAAAGAAATGATCATATTTCAGACGATTACTATGTTCAATAGCAAAGGAAAAGAACAAAGAGCACGCCCACATTCACGCCCATAAAAAGACTGCTTTTGCCCTGGCACTCAACTTGGAAAGACTACAAGTATTTTTCCTTCCAAAAAAAAATAATAATAAAAAAGTCTAAAAAAGCCTAAAACCTTGTATAAAGACTACTGGAAGCCATAGGAACTGCAATCTGGGAGGCGGAAATTAGATCGTTCAATAGCATTGCATTGGAAGTCATTCGGAGCTCCAAAAAAAATCACTCCGGATCAATTTTCATCGGGATTTTGCCTGCTATATCAGTTTGGTTATGCGCACAGACATGATTTTAACAGTTTTAGAAACTTCAGAGTGTTTTCTATCCAATTCTATGCAAATCCTAGCTTCTGGGCCTGGGTAACAGGCAGTTTACATTGGACACGTCAGACAGGCGGAAATTCAGGAAACTAGCCTTACTCGCAGAGAGGTTAAAAATGAAGGCGAAGCAAGAGAGAGAGAGAGAGATAGCGAAAGTTTGTTTTATTTTTATTTCACTTTCACTTAGCTATCAAATGCAGGTAGCTAGTTTAGTCTACTAAACACCAGGCTCAAACAGAGAGGGATGCTACATTAGCTAGCTGTATATAGCTATCCAACATTGGAACTCTTCCAAGTGTAGGTAAGTGTAGTGTAGGTAAGCTTTTGGCTTTATTAATTTATTGCCATCGGGGCCCGCCGGTGTAACTGCTAAACTGTATACTGTGCTTTGTGATTGTAGTTGGTTTACTAACGCTTTAGTTCTTGTATCTATGTTGACTTTTACATTAGCTTAACCTTTTTGGGTATAGGGGGCAGCATTGTCACTTTTGGATGATTAGCGTGCCCAGAGTGAACTGCCTCCTACTCTGTCCCAGATGCTAATATATGCATATTA
This sequence comes from Oncorhynchus nerka, assembly GCF_034236695.1. Lineage (NCBI taxonomy): Eukaryota > Metazoa > Chordata > Actinopteri > Salmoniformes > Salmonidae > Oncorhynchus > Oncorhynchus nerka. The sequence continues at coordinate 71,356,128 of NC_088413.1, forward strand.
TTATTAGTATTGGATAGAAAACACTCTGAAGTTTCCTAAAACTGTTTGAATGATGTCTGTGAGTATAACAGAACTCATATGGCAGGCAAAAACCTGAGAAAAATCCACCAGGAAGTGGGACGTCAGAGGTTTGTAGTTTTTCAAAGCTTGGCCTACCGAGTACACATTGAGATATTGCACTTCCTAGAGCTTCCACTAGATGTCAACCGTCTTTTGAAACTTGAATGGGGATTCTGCTATGAAGGAGGGGCTCATGAGACCTCTTTGAGTCAGTGGTCTGGCAGAGAGCCTTGGTCTTATGACGCGCGCTCCCGACAGAGTTACCTGTCGTTCCAGTGCCTTTCTGAAGACAAAGGAATTCTCCGGTTGGAACATTATTGATGTTTTATGTTAAAAACATCCTAACGATTGATTCCATACATTGTTTGACATGTTTCTAAAGGACTGTAACGAGTTTTTGTCTGGATGAAATGCTTGTGCCTCATGAAGATGGATTACTGGGCTGAACACGCTAACAACAAGTGGCTATTTGGACATAAATGATGGAACTTTATGGAACAAATCAGTCATTTATTGTCGAACTGGGATTACTGGGAGTGCCTTCTGATGAAGATCATCAAATGTAAGTGAATATTTATGGTGTTGTTTCTAACTTTGTTGATTCCAAAATGGTGGCTATTCCTCTGGCTGTTTTGGGTTCTGAGCGCCGTTCTCAGATTATGCTTTTTCCGATAAGTTTTTTAAAAATCTGACACAGCGGTTGCATTAAGGAGGAGTCTATCTTTAATTCTGTGAATAACACTAGTATATTTTATCAATGTTTATTATTAATATTTCTGCAAAATCACCGGATGTTTGGGAATCAAAACATTACTGCACGTAAGGCGCCAATGTAAACTGAGATTTTTTTATATAAATATGCACATTATCGAATAAAACATACATGTATTGTGTAACATGAAGATCATCAAAGGTTATTGATTAATTTTATCTATAATTCTGCTTTTTGTGACTCTGGTTGAGTTTTTTTTTCGACTTGGCGGTGATCTAACATAATAATATGTTGTGCTTTAGCTGTAAAGCATTTTTTAAATCGGACACAATGAGTAGATTAACAAGATGTTACTGGCCCAAGGCCCCCCGCTTATCCTTCACCCAAATCCAGAGAGCTGATGCTCTGAAAGACCTGCAAAATCTGGATGCCTACAAATAAGCTGGGATAGACAATCTGGACCCTCTCTTCCAAAAATGATCCGCTGCCATTTTTGCAACCCATATTACGAGTCTGTTCAACCTCTCTTTCGCATTGTCTGAGATTCCTAAAGATTGGAAAGTGGCCGCAGTCATCCCCCTCTTCAAAGGGGGAGACACTCTAGACCCAAACTGTTACAGACCTATATCCATCCTGCCCTGCCTTTCTAAAGTCTTCGTAAGCCAAGTTAACAAATAGATCACCGACCATTTCGATTCCCACCGTACCTTCTCCGCTATGCAATCCGGTTTTTGAGCTGGTCACTGGTGCACCTCAGCCACGCTCAAGGTCCTAAACGATATCATAACCGCCATAGATATGAGACAGTACTGTGCAGCTTCATCGACCCTGCCAAGGCTTTCGACTCTCGGCTTTCGGCTTTCGGCTTTCAACTCTGTCAATCACCATATTCTTATCGGCAGTCTCAACAGCCTTGGTTTCTCTAATGACTGCCTCACATGGTTCACTAACTACTTCTCAGATAGACTTCAGTGTGTCAAATCGGAGGGCCTGTTGTCCAGACCTCTGGCAGTCTCTATGGGGGTGCCACAGGGTTCAATTCTCGGGCCGACTCTTTCCTCTGTATATATCAATGATGTCTCTCTTTTGTGGGTGATTCTTTGATGCTCTACGCAGACGGCACCATTCTGTATACATCTGGCCCTTTGGACACTGTGTTAACAAACCTCCAAACGAGCTTCAATGCCATTACAACACTCCTTCGTGGCCTCCAACTGTTCTTAAATTCTAGTAAAACTAAATGCATGCTCTTCAATCGATCACTGCCCCCACCCGCCTAGCATCATTACTCTGGGCGGTTCTGACTTAGAATATGTGGACAACTATAAATAACTAGGTGTCTGGCGAGACTGTAAACTCTCCTTCCAGACTCATATTAAGCATCTCCAATCCAAAATTAAATCTAGAATCGGCTTCCTATTTCACAACAAAGCCTCCTTCACTCATGCTGCCAAACATATACTCGTAAAACTGACTATCCAACCGATCCTTGACTTCTGCAATGTCATTTACAAAATAGCCTCCAACACTCTACTCAGCAAATTGGATGCAGTCTTTCACAGTGCCATCCGCTTTGTCACCAAAGCCCCATACAATTCCCACCACTGCGACCTGTATGCTCTCGTTGGCTTGTCCTCGCTAGATATTCGTCACCAAGCCCACTGGCTCCAGGTCATCTATATGTTTTTGCTAGGTAAAGCTCCGCCTTATCTCAGCTCACTGGTCAACATAGCAGCATGCGCTCCAGCGGATATATTTTACTGGTGATCCCCAAAGCCAACTCCTTTTTTGGCCGCCTTTCCTTCCAGTTCTCTGCTGCCAATGTCTGGAACGAATTGCAAAAATCACTGAAGTTGGGGACATATATCTCCCTCACTAACTTTAAGCATCAGCTGTTGGAGCAGCTTACAGATCGCTGCAGCTGTACATAGCCCAACTGTAAATAGCCCATCCAACTACCTACCTCATCCCCATATTTGTTATGGTCTTTCTTCTCTTTTGCACACCAGTATTTCTAGTTCAATATTCTCATCTGCACATCTATCACTCCAGTGTTAATTGATAAATTGTAATTACTTTGCCACTATGGCCTATTTATTGCTTTGCCTCCTTACTTCATTTGCACACACTGCATACAGATTTTTCTATTGTGTTATTGACTGTACGTTTGTTTATCCCATGTGTAACTCTGTGTTGTTGTTTTTGTCGCACTGCTTTGCTTTATCTTGGCCAGGTCGCAGTTGTTCTCAACTGGCCTGCCTGGTTAAATAAAGGTGAAGTAAAATCAAATCAAAAAGCCTTTTGTGTGTGTTTACCTTAGTTGGAAAGTAGGCCTTAGGGAGAGTGACCCACTTCAGCTGCTGCACTGAACAGAGTAGAATCACCATGATTTCAGCTATCTGGGCTCACTAAATACATCAGAGCACAGCAGAGGCAGAGCCATAGCATCCAATCTCAGGCAGGCCATACAGTCTTTTTATTTTAAGCAGGCAATAAGGTATCCAACATCAAACTCGTGATATCAGTCCCCATAAAAACAGTGTAAGTGGACTAATGATTATTATTATTTTTATTGGGGGTATTTCATCTTTATGGGCATTGTCTGGATTGCTGTATATATTTGCATAATATCATTGAAAATATATTACTTTCATTTTGTCACTCACATCTCCAGGCAGGGTTTTTATATTTGGGATTACTTTTTTTGTTTTGTTACTGGGTCACGCAATTAATGGTTCACACCGAATAAGGAAATACACAAATTCAGACCCCTGGATGTGTGGATATGAGACATCCCTTGGAATACTCGTTGTGGGGAATGGTTTATTCCAACCCCAGGTCATGATGTGAAACACGGAAGATTGACAAACCTGATATGGGTCAGTAATGCCTGGCGTCAGGCTAAATGGCTAACACAATAAGCAGGATGCACACAGTTCAGGAAGTCAGTGAGAAAGTGGGCTCTATAGCTGACTAGAACTCATTATGGGACTCTTTTTATTTATTTTCTGATTCACCTATGCAGTGTTGACCATGATACCCTGAATGGGCTAAACAGGAAAGACTGCATGTAATTTCAAGTTCGAACAATCATCTGCTCGTCAAATACTGAACTTGAAGGCATGCAGTGTCCAAAAACATTGCAGAGAGGACCAAATGTAGGCCACACACTGAGCTTCAGATCCATGTGACTATGATTGAAGTCTCAGTTGTAGGATGACATATGGTGCTGGTTATTCCAGTCAGATCCTTCTCCAAAGCCTCCTGTTAAAAATGTGACAGGAGGGAGAAGGGGACTATTTTCAACTGGTCCCTTTTGAAGTTTCCCAAAACTAATGAAATGATTGGGGAGTTGAAGCTGCCCAGTTTGTCTGCTGTGTCGTCTTATGCAGATCTACATGGTAGGCTAGTACGGTGGCCCTGAGGAGCAAAGTAACTTCTAAGATTTCAAGAGTTCTACACGCCAGTGTCTGAAGTTCATTTGCACAGCATACAGAGGAAAAGGAAAGAGGACTCCTATTACAGAAGCTCTCCAGGGTAGATGACTCATAATGCCTTACCCAGAATGCATCGGGGGACCATTTACTAAGTGCACTTTCGTGAGCAATGTTTTATATCCTGGAATGGAAGGTGTCACAGAAAATGAGATGATGATTGATGATTGGCTTGTATTTATGCAGGGAGGTCATGATAATGGATCGTTGAAGAGTCCATTTAGGAGGTGAATGAATGGCGGGTAACTTCCTCGCCACAAAATATCAATGTGCCTCCCTCACTCCATCAGTACTCATTAAGTGTAGGAAGTGGAAATGTTCCACACTTTGTTGAGGAAAAAGCGCATGATGATGTATCAAGACATGGGGGTTTACTCTGTTTGGATAATGTGATGATGCCCTAGAGCAGGGGTATCAAACGTATTCCATGGAGGGGCTAGTGACTACTGGTTTTCGGTTATTCCTTTAAATGAAGACCTAGACAACCAGGTGAGCGGAGTTCCAAACTAATCAATGATCTTAATTCATTAATCAAGTACAAGGGAGGAGCGAAAACCCACAGACATTCTGGCCCTACCTGGAATGAGTTTGACATGTGTACCATAGAGCGTTTACCATTGTGGATGCTGTAGGTATTGTCGTTCTCTAAGGATCCTTCTGGTTCACCAACATTAATTTCAATTCTCACGCTCCTTTCATCTTTACAACATTATGATCATGGGCATGGGTGGCCATTTTGAAAGTTCTGCACCAGTGGTTCAACCTCACTTTTCGAGATTACACAAAAGTAGATCAATCTAAAAAACAATATTGTACTCTCTTTGGGGATTTTCTAATGCTGAGATAACACACAAAGACATCAATGGATGGAATATCAAGCAGAATCACCCAGGAGGACTCATTTGTGTGTGCGTGTGTGCGTGTGTGTGATGGTGGTGGTGGTGTGACGGGTGCTGGTGTGTGTGGTGATGGTGGGGGAAGTGGAGGTGATGGTGGTGGTGGTGGTGGGTGGTGGTGATGGTGGTGGTGGTGGAGACGGTGATGGTAGTGGTGGAGGAGATAGTGGTGGTGGAGGTGATGGTGGAGATGGTGGTGGTGGAGGTGATGGTGGAGGTGGTGGAGGTAACGGAGGTGGAGGTAGTGGTGGAGGTGATGGTGGTGGAGCTGGAGATGGTGGTGGTGGAGTTGGCGGTGGAGGACCACAATTTTATTACGTTTGCAATCGCAACAAATAGTCTGTTCAGACCCCAACCAAGAATCATCGGCTCTCTATCCACCGGATGTGTACAAAACTCACTAAAAGTGGCAGTAATAAAGCCTCTCTTGAAAAAGCCAAACCTTGACCCAGAAAATATTTTAAAAACTATCGGCCTATATCGAATCTTCCATTCCTCTCAAAAATGTTAGAAAAGGCTGTTGCGCAGCAACTCACTGCCTTCCTGAAGACAAACAATGTATACGAAATGCTTCAGTCTGGTTTTAGACCCCATCATAGCACTGAGACTGCACTTGTGAAGGTGGTAAATTACCTTTTAATGGCATCAGACCGAGGCTCTGCATCTGTCCTCGTGCTCCTAGACCTTAGTGCTGCTTTTGGTACCATCGATCACCACATTCTTTTGGAGAGATTGGAAACCCAAATTGGTCTACACGGACAAGTTATGGCCTGGTTTAGATCTTATCTGTCGGAAAGATATCAGTTTGTCTCTGTGAATGGTTTGTCCTCTGACAAATCAACTGTAAATTTCGGTGTTCCTCAAGGTTCCGTTTTAGGACCACTATTGTTTTCACTATATATTTTACCTCTTGGGGATGTCATTCGAAAACATAATGTTAACTTTCACTGCTATGCGGATGACACACAGCTGTACATTTCAATGAAACATGGTGAAGCCCCAAAATTGCCTTCCCTAGAAGCATGTGTTTCAGACATAAGGAAGTGGATGGCTGCAAACGTTCTACTTTTAAACTCGGACATAACAGAGATGCTTGTTCTAGGTCCCAAGAAACAAAGAGATCTTCTGTTGAATCTGACACGTAATCTTGATTGTTGTACAGTCGTCTCAAATAAAACTGTGAAGGACCTCCTCGTACCTCTGGACCCTGATCTCTCTTTTGACGAACATATCAAGACTGTTTCAAGGACAGCTTTTTTCCATCTACGTAACATTGCAAAAATGATGCAGAAAAATTAATCCATGCTTTTGTTATTTCTAAGTTAGACGACTGCAATGCTCTACTTTCTGGCTACCTGGATAAAGCACTAAAGAAACTTCATTTTGTGCTAAATACGGCAGCTAGAATCCTGACTAGAACCACATTTTTTTATCATATTACTCCAGTGCTAGCTTCCCTACACTGGCTTCCTGTTAAGGCAAGGGCTGATTTCAAGGTTTTACAGCTAACCTACAAAGCATTAGATGGGCTTGCTCCTACCAATCTTTCCAATTTGGTCCTGCCGTACATACCTACACGTACACTACGGTCACAAGACGCAGGCCTCCTAATTGTCCCTAGAATTTCTAAGCAAACAGCTGGAGGCAGGGCTTTCTCCTATTGAGCTACATCTTTATGGAATGGTCTGCCTACCCACGTGAGAGATGCAGACTCGGTCTCCACCTTAATGTCTTTATTGAAGACTCATCTCTTCAGTAGGTCCTATGATTGAGTGTAGCCTGGCCCAGGAGTGTGAAGGTGAACAGAAAGGCACTGGAGCAACGAACCGCCCTTGCTGTCTCTGCCTGGCCGGTTCCCCTCTCTCCACGGGGATTCTCTGCCTCTAACCCTATTACAGGGGCTGAGTCACTGGCACATGCCATCCCTAGGAGGGGTGCGTCACCTGAGTGGGTTGAATCACTGATGTGGTCTTCCTGTCTGGGTTGGTGCCCCCCCTTGGGTTGTGCCGTGGCGGAGATCTTTGTGGGCTATACTTGGCCTTGTCTCAGGATGGTAAGCTGGTGGTTGAAGATATCCCTCTAGTGGTGTGGGGGCTGTGCTTTGGTAAAGTGGGTGGGGTTATATCCTGCCAGTTTGGCCCTGTCCTGGGGTATCATCGGATGGGGCCACAGTGTCTCCTGACCACTCCTGTCTCAGCCTCCAGTATTTATGCTGCAGTAGTTTGTGTTGGGGGGCTAGGGTCAGTTTGTTATATCTGGAGTATTTCTTCTGTCTTATCCGGTGTCCTGTGTGAATTTAAGTATGCTCTCTCTAATTCTCTCTTTCTCTCTCTCGGAGGACCTGAGCCCTAGGACCGTGCCTCAGGACTAACTGGCCTGATGACTCCTTGCTGTCCCCAGTCCACCTGGCCGTGCTGCTGCTCCAGTTTCAACTGTTCTGCCTGCGACTATGGAACCCTGACCTGTTCACCGGACGTGCTACCTGTCCTAGACCTGCTGTGAACTCTCTAGAGACAGCAGGAGCGGTAGAGATACTCTCAATGATCGGCTATGAAACGCCAACTGAAATTTACTCCTGAGGTGCTGACCTGTTGCACCCTCGACAACTACTGTGATTATTATTATTTGACCATGCTGGTCATTTATGAACATTTGAACATCTTGGCCATGTTCTGTTATAATCTCCACCCGGCACAGCCAGAAGAAGACTGGCCACCTCTCATAGCCTGGTTCCTCTCTAGGTTCTGGCCTTTCTATGGAGTTTTTCCTAGCCACCGTGCTTCTACACCTGCATTGCCTGCTGTCTGGTGTTTTAGGCTGGGTTTCTGTACAGCACTTTGAGATATCAGCTGGTATCATCTAAGAAGGGCTATATAAATACATTTGATTTGAAATTTGATTTTGGAGGTGGTGGTGGTGGTGATGGCGGTGGAGATGGTGATGGTGGAGGTGATGTTGGAGGTGATGTTTCGCTTTCTCTGTCTGTTTCTATGCCTTTGTATGCTAGTCTTTCTCTCTTTCCATTTCTCAGTCTCTCATTTCTCTATTCCTCTCTCCCTGTCTTTTCTAGCTCCCTTTTGCCCTTAACTAAGATAAATGCCAACTCACCACGAAAGGAGTTTTTAATGTGATGCCATTATCTGTCTTTTTGAAGCACACTTTCCCATATTTGATCTGACTTTTTTATTTTTTATTTTTTTATTTTACCTTTATTTAACCAGGCAAGTCAGTTAAGAACAAATTCTTATTTTCAATGACGGCCTAGGAACAGTGGGTTAACTGCCTGTTCAGGGGCAGAACGACAGATTTGTACCTTGTCAGCTCGGGGGTTTGAACTTGCAACCTTCCGGTTACTAGTCCAACGCTCTAACCACTAGGCTACCCTGCCGCCCCCTGCCGAGAGGTCATGATTTCCTTTCTAATCAAACTAAGATACTCACTGTGATCATGTAGAGATCACAGATTCTGTCCACTCAGGAGAGGTTATGTTGAGGGTAATATCAAATACATTATAGTCAGTGGAATGTTAACATATACTACTCTAACCCATATAGAGTGAACCTTTAAAGTTGCAATATATAACTTTTTGGGCGACCCGACAAAATTCACATAGAAAATCCCATGGAAAGCAAGTCTAGGAAGCGGTAGATCTGTTCTATGTGCGCTATTTCTATGCTTCCTGTTTTTAGGTTGAGTCTTTGTGTCTTTTGCTTTCAGTTTTGTTCACCAGCTTCAAACAGTTGAAAATACAATATTTTTGGTTATGGAAACGATATTTCACAGCGGTCTAGATGCTACAATCATTCTCTATACTATACTTTCTTGTTTTGACACATAAACTGAAATTAGGCAAACTATTAGAATTTTTGCAACCAGGAAATGGCAGAACAATGTTTGCATAGTGCATCTTTAAGTGTATTTTAAAGGGACATTAAAAGTTGGCCTACCAATATACCAACTTACCAATAGCAACAACAAAAAATTATGGAACCTATTTTCACACCATTTGTTTTGTAGATGGTGCCAATCCTTCCCATTTAATCAGATTTTCTTATCAAATCAGCAAGGAGTTCCGTTTGTGTATGAAAGGCTGTGAAGAATTTGTAGTCAGTCATATTAATAAATTGTGTCTCATCATTAGAGATCTGTAGCTCCGCCCATATTCTAATTCCTCATTCTATAATTCCAGCCATCCTGTTTTCCATATTAAGTAGCATTCTTGATTTAGCCAAAGACATTATGCGTCCATCAGAAATGCATGTTTCCTCACCAGTCATTACCACAAGCCTGTCCTACCCAATTAAAGTGCCACCAATCTCTTGTGGTGGATACCCAGACTGCTCTCAGGGCAGGTCTGCTGGTTTTGACTAGCAGAAGTGACTTTTCTTGGCAGGTTAGGAGAACTTACACAGCAGGTTAGGAGAACTTACGCAGCAGGTTTAACGTGGCAGGTTAGGAGAATTAGATTAAGGTTACGGAAAGGGTTAGGGTTAGCTAAAATGCTAAAATTGTTGTCACGAGGGACTGGGTGTGTGAGGTAAGAATCAGGCGCAGAGAGCAGAGAGTTCCAAAGGGAAAAGTGCACTTTAATATGGCACCAAAATACAATGCCAAAAACACAGGGTGCGAAAAATACTGACCAACCCAAAACACAGGGTACACGGTCCGGAGCAAGAACACACCCAACGACAACAACAACAACAACAACAACAACAAAATCAATCCCGCACAAAACAAGGGCGGGTTTACTAGCCTTAAATAAGAAAGCACATCAGGAAAACACAATTAGACACAGGTGCAACTAATAAGACAAAACAAACAGAAAAAGGAAAAGGGATCAGTGGTGGCTAGTAGGCCGGTGACGACGACCACCGAGCACCGCCCGAACAGGCAGGGGAGCCAACTTCCGTGGACACGACTCAAACATATCTAGCTACAACCAGGCCTGCCCTGAGAACAGTCTTGGTTTTATTTCGGACATGTAGGCTAGGAATTGTATAGTACAATGTTCTCCAGTGCCTTGTTATATTCCCTGTAATTATATAGCTAGGTAACTTCTGTATAGTTTATGTGGGTATCTTATTGTGAATTGTTTCAGGCAGTTGCGTGAGGATGATGGTGCTATGTTGTAGAGCGGTGAGGTGGCTAACCAGCACCTGGGAGCGAACACATAAAGTAAAGCCTAAGAATTTACACACCACCAAGTTCTTCATTACAGTTTGACAGTTATGGCTTCGGTGTAGTTTTCCCAAGTTGGGACTGTGCACACCTTTGTAAAGGAATAATAAGTTTTGTTAAGCACTACAAACAAAAAAGTAAAGGAAGTAATTTTATTGAAATCCCAGTGATCTCATCATAGAGAAGTTATCTGTTTATCTCTGTCAGCTCCTCTGTTGTATTGCAGTGGAACCTTTGAGTGTTTGAAGTGTTACGTGTCACCACCTGCCATGCAGTCTTCACATCACATTTCCGCTTCACTTCTAATAAGCCACGGCATCTATAAAGTGATGACAGATGTCATATACAGTATATTTCTGACTCTGATGATAAGGATGTGACTGTTTAAAGGCATTCCAACTTTATAAGCAATGGCATCAGTTCGGTTGGTCAAGTTTAAGTGTTTAAGTATCTATCAGTAGTGATCACAAGGAAAGCCTTGAAAATGTTACTGATGGGACCATTTGAAGACTGCTATGAAGGACTTGATGAATAAACTGGCAGTGTGCCATCATTCCTTTGGGATCCCCACCTAACCCCAGAGACTAAATGTAAAAAGTATGTCCCTTATCTCTCAGGATGTGAACTCTGGAGATGCCACTTTAAAAACTCTTCAAACGTTCATGTTGCGCCCATCACATTTGTTTGAAACCTACCAGTGAGATATTCCTATTAATTTGTCATTTATTTTGGTCCAATTAATTATATTATCTTTTGCTCTTCTTGAAAGCTTTTTTTCTACCTTTTGTTTTATGCATTGATCTTGCTACCCCTTGATAAACTTGCAATAGCTTAATGTTGATGTTTTTTACTCTTTAATCAAATGTTCATTTAACTAATTCATGGTAAATGTGCAGGTTTCCCATTGAAGTATCACAGCGTTGTTGTGACAGATCAACAAAAGGGATATAAATCAAAGGCAAAAAAATATTTAGCTGCATGCAACATGATAGCCAGAAATCCTCCAAAATAGAGTCTATAACGAGAGCCTCCCTAAAGAGATTAAAGGAAGCTGTACTTCATGAAAGGCTTCTGTGGGCTTCAATTTACCTTCAATATTCACTAGAGGGTACTGTTACATTGTGTTTTTAGTTGGGGAAGTAAATCGAGCCTAGCAGGTTCAATCAAGCAAGGGTAGGATAGAGGTATCTTTCTGGTCCGAAGTTCATGTGGTCTATCACTTTTACAGCCTCACAAATAGAGTAACACATCACCTTTGCAGTACTTTCCTACAACAATTGACAGCAACCCTATTTTCAGAACACCTCCTAGAGTTCCAGGACACCCCCAAGAGTTCCAGGACACCCCCAAGAGTTCCAGAACACCTCCAAGAGTTCCAGGACACCCCCAAGAGTTCCATGACACCTCCAAGAGTCCATATATTTTGGACCTTGCTACTGGGCAGCATTTCTCATAATGCTAATGTCTAGCCTGTGACACCGATATGCTGGATCATAGCATACACTGCCATTCAAAAGTTTGGGGTCATTTAGAAATGTCCTTGTTTTTGAAAGAAAAACACATTTTTTGTCCATTAAAATAACATAAAATGTATCAGAAGTACAGTGTAGTCAATGTTAATGTTGTAAATGACTATTGTAGCTGGAAACGGCTGATTTCTTTATGGAATATCTACATAGGCGTACAGAGGCCCATTATCAGAAACCATCACTCCTGTGTTCCAATGACATGTTGTGTTAGCTAATCCAAGTTTATCATTTTAAAAGGCTAATTGATCATTAGGAAACCCTTATGCAATTATGTTAGCACAGCTGAAAACTGTTGTTCTGATTAAAGAAGCAATAAAACTGGCCTTCTTTAGAATAGTTGAGTATCTGGAGCATCAGCATTTGTGGGTTCGATTATAGGCTCAAAATGACCAGAAACAAAGACCTTTCTTCTGAAACTCATCAGTCTATTCTTGTTCTGAGAAATGAAGGCTATTCCATGCGAGAAATTGCCAAGATACTGAAGATCTCGTACAGCGCTGTGTACTACTCCCTTCACAGAACAGCGCAAACTGGCTGTAACCAGAATAGAAAGAGTAGTGGAAGGCCCCGGTGCACAACTGAGCAAGAGGACACGTACATTAGAGTGTCTAGTTTGAGAAACAGACTCTTCACAAGTCCTCAACTGGCAGCTTCATTAAATAGTACCCGCAAAACACCAGTCTCAACGTCAACAGTGAAGAGGCGACTCCGGGATGCTGGCCTTCTAGACAACGTTGCAAAGGAAAAGCCATATCTCAGACTGGCCAATAAAAATAAAAGATTAAGATTGGCAAAATAACACAGACACTGGACAGAGGAACTCTGCCTAGAAGGCCAGCATCCCGGTGTCAACTCTTCACTGTTGACGTTGGGACTGGTGTAATGTACATTTTACTTGACACTGAAAACAGAATGCATTGAAGATTTTGCCAATGAAACTGAATAAATGTTTGCATATATTTAGCCATATAAATCCAGCATAGCCACATGGTATTAAAGTGAGGCACTGTGTGGAAAACATGAATGGGTATTCATGTGGTCTTAGCTCCTCAACTAAACCTTCTATTGTTCTTTGTGGAGAAAATTATAGGGACAGATGACCACGGCAACAACATCCGAGGAGCCAAGTATTTAAACATGTGTTAACACTTAACTACCCATGTACACGCCTACTAAATTAGTTTAATTTGGAACTGGAGTCTAGGCACAGAGCCTATTGCACAGTACGTGCTTTGACGTGAGTGAAATGGATGTGTGGAGGACTCTGCCTCCGTGCATGCATTTGGCTTTGCTCTTTTTCTTCATGCATTTTGAAAGTGTGTCAACTTTCGAGCTTACTTTGCTACACACCAACGATGCTCACGCTCGGATTGAGGAGAATAGTAGAGAGTCGGGTAAATGTAGCCCAGGTAGTCCTTGTTTTGGCGGAGTGGCCAGGAGGTTCACAAAAATAGCAGACATCCGGAGCAAAGAACGGAATGTGTTATTGCTGGATGCTGGCGATCAGTTTCAGGGTACTGTCTGGTTCAACTACTACAAAGGGGAGGAAGCTGCGTATTTCATGAACAAGCTTGGATATGATGCGATGGTAAGCCATTTGCATCAACCTTGATGAAATTGTGAATTAGGTATAGTACATTTTATCACACTTTATCTTTCTCAGTATCTCTCACACACACGCACAAGTACATACACACACACACACACACACACACAGACAAAGAGCATGATCTGATATAATAATTCACATAATCATGTAGTGAGACAGGTAACAGTTATCTTTCCCTGGCTTTCAGGCATTTGGAAACCATGAGTTTGACAATGGAGTGGAGGGCCTGCTCCGCCCTTTTCTGCAGAAGGTGAACTTCACTGTTCTCAGTGCCAACATCAAGGCAGATGCAACACTCGCCCCAACTATCAATGGCTACTATCAACCCTACACAACATTCACGATGGGCTCTGAAATAGTGGCTGTGGTAGGTTACACCTCAGTGGAAACTCCAGTCTTATCCTTACCAGGTAAAATAGAGGGTTTGGTTGATGGATCATTTGATGGGTTGCTCGCTTAATCACTAGCTTATTCGAGGAATTTCAGGTCAAGTCACTCACAGTTGTGTGACTCACCTTAAACTTTTCTATTGTGTACACTCCAGGTCCACACCTGATCTTTGAGGATGAGATTAAAGCCTTGCAGGTCCAGGTGGATAAACTGATCACTCTTGGTTACAATAAGATCATCGCCCTTGGTCACTCTGGATTTGACGTGGATATAGACATCGCCAAGCGAGTGAAAGGCGTGGACCTGGTCATCGGCGGACACACCAACACTTTCCTCTACACAGGTGCCCAATTATTCAGTTGTTACATTGTCATAGCGCTGTGATTACAGCTCTAGATCATAAAAGAAAGTTGAACTATGTGGATGTGTAAACAGGGTCAATGTCCACTATGTCAGCCTTTCACAAGTATCCTCTTGGGTTTTACCATATCAGTCACATTTTGGGAGTTTCTTGTTCAGCAAAGAAATACACTACCGTTCAAAAGTTTGGGGTCACTTAGTCCTTGTTTTTGAAAGAAAAGCACATTTGTTGTCCATTAAAATAACATCAAATTAATCAGAAATATAGTGTATTTATTGTTAATGTTGTAAATGGCTATTGTAGCTGGAAACGGCTGACTTTCTATGGAATATCTACATAGGCATACCGAGGCCCACGATCAGCAACCACCATTTCTGTGTTCCAACCGGCTGTAACCAGAATAGAAAGAGGAATGGGAGGACCCAACTGCACAACTGAGCAAGAGGACAAGTACATTAGAGTGTCTATTTTGAGAAACAGACGCCTCACAAGTCCTCAACAGTACCCACAAAACACCAGTCTCAACGTCAACAGTGAAGAAGTGACTCCGGGATGCTGGCCTTCCAGACAGAGTTGCAAACAAAAATCCATATCTCAGACTGGCCAATAAAAATAAAAGATAGGGCAAAATAACACAGACACTGGACAGAGGAACTCTGCCTAGAAGGCCAGCATCCTGGAGTCGCCTCTTCACTGTTGATGTTGAGACTGTTGTTTAAAATAATAAACTTGGATTAGCTAACACAATGTGTTGTTGGAACACACGAGTGATGGTTGCTGATAATGGGCCTATGTAGATATTCCAGTAAAAATATGTAGTTTCCGACTACAATAGTCATTTACAACATTAACAATGTCTACACTGTATTTCTGATCAATTTGATATTATTTTAATGGACAAAAAAATTGCTTTTCTTTCAAAAACAAGGACATTTCTAAGTGACCCCAAACTTTTGAATGGCAGTTTATGTTACAAACCAAATTGAGATATTGGCATAATTTGAATGAAGCACACACTGTTAAGTGTCAATGTAGCCTGTCAATGTTAAGACATAATGATAAAGTTCAAATGTGAAATAGTCAAGTGGGAGGAAGATAGATAACAGGCCTGTTTGTCATTGTAGGGAGTGTCCCATCTTCAGAGGTGCCGATGGGTCCCTACCCCTTCACGGTGAGGTCTGAGGACGGGAGAGATGTCCCTGTGGTACAGGCTTTTGCCTTTGGGAAGTACCTGGGATACCTCAAGTTGGTCTTTGATAAAGCTGGGAACGTGCTGAAGGCGAATGGGAACCCCATCCTGCTGGACAGCAGCATAGCCCAGGGTAAACTACTGGAAGAGTTGTGACTGACTATCTGGATCTGACTGATAACAATAGACATCAATATGCACTAGCCAACACAGTGGTTGTTTTGGCGGTGTCTGAGGTGGAACTGCGTGATAGCTGTCAAACCAGAAGAAGATCATTGTGTTTACTTATCGCGGACACTGCTATTGGATGCAACAAAACCACATGCGACTTTATATCAGAGAAATCCTATGCAGCCGCATTACAAGTTCGAACACTCGAATGCGTGAGGTACTATTGTCTACACATCGATTTGACATATTTATATCATCGCTTGAGCCTACACCTTCTATTGAGGTTTTGAACTTTTAACACAGTAGAGATAATAGGGAGTATTTTTTGACACTCCCTTCCTATCAGCTCATACCAAAACATCCACTATGCGGATGTCGGAAAACGCAGGTTAACGCTCGATCTGATTGAATCGAGGCCTAACTGCAGTCATTGCTTTCCTCTTTCTTTTGTTGAACATTCATTCAAAGCCATGTTTTTACACTAAACAACTGTCTCTCAGATCCAGGTATCCTTGCTGATGTTGACGAGTGGAAGAAGAACTTGGCCCAGTACTCGTCTCAGTACGTGGGGAAAACCCTGGTGTATCTCAATGGAACCTTCAATGAGTGCCGGTTCCGAGAGTGCAACCTGGGGAACCTCATCTGTGACGCAATGGTGAGTACGTGGCAGACGCTTTCACCATGCGGAATATCATTCTCAGCCCAGGTGGAAGTATGTCAGTGTTCTGTCCACTACAGGTGGACTTGCCCCAGATTGAGGGCTTTCCCCTATACTGAAGTGTGTGACCATTGTGTTTCCACGGACTCTTCTAGATTCATCACAATATCAAGTATGCAGATGAGATCCAGTGGAATCACGTCAGTTTATGCATCCTGAACAGTGGAGGCATAAGGACAGGAATAGATGAAAGTCACAAAAATGGTGTGTCATAACTCATAATGGGTTCATAAAGTGTTTTAAAAGTTCTGCCAACTAATTTAAGAATCCTTATATTACTAACTAAACAGTCATTTTAAAATGGAAAAATTAGCCACTTTACAGTGATGCCATTCATGACTTCAGAAATGAAGGTCCTCACTTCTACAGTGTGAGGCTGTCCTAATAAACTTCTACAGAGTAAGGCTGTCCATATTATGGACACCATACATTTATTCTACATTGCTTTCTCAAGGCACCATCACCATGGAGGAAGTTATATCAGTCTTACCATTTGGGGGCACTTTTGATCTGGTGCAGTTGAAGGGGTCAACCTTGAAAAAGGCATTTGAAAACTCTGTCCGAAGATACGGGAGCAGCAGAGGAGAATTTCTTCAAGTTTCAGGTACCAGTCAATAAGTGATTATTTTGAGCACTGTGGTTTAAAAATATAATTGGAGGATATACTGTACATTATAGTTCTATTTGACATTCCTTTGAATGAAACAGCACTTCTGTAATACACTCACTGTGATCTTTATAGATTTGACTTAATTCCTTCCTGTACTTTTTGTATACAGTGTATTGACCAACAAGTTGTATTTTTGGATCCCACTGCTGCCACCAAATGTAAAGATTGATACTGAATCCCTTTCTGGCTGCTTCAACTTCCCAGGAATCCATGTGGAATACGACCTGTCACGGTCGGTGGGGGACCGTGTGACGTCCTTGAGCCTCCGCTGCTCTCAGTGCCGTGTGCCCAGATACGAATCTCTGGACCCAGATAGGCTGTACAAGCTGGTCCTACCATCCTACATCGCAGACGGAGGAGATGGTTTTACCATGATTAAGGAGGAGAAACTGAAACATGACACTGGTGAGTCCATTGGGCAGGGTGCGATGGTTTGAACAGAACAGGGGCCTGTTCAGGAAGGTGCAAAGATACAGAACTTTCACATTGAAATGGCCATCTGTCATGGAGGATAGGGAATTATAAAACTGTTTGTTTGGATCCTAGATGCTGACTGGACAAGCAGCGTTCCAAACCATGCTGTATTGGTGGACACAGGCCCACTATGGCCGCTAACAGTTCCATTTGAAAATGATCACTGCGCCTCATAAGAATATCATGTTCATGTTGCTGTCGAAACATCTCTTGTATTTATCTCAACTCGCACATTATTTCCCTTTGCTTCCAGACTGGCATTTATTTTGGTACAGCAGTACCAGTACCAGATCAATATGGAGCTATATACAGGTATTACCAGTACCAGATCAATGTGGAGCTATATACAGGTATTACCAGTACCAGATCAATGTGGAGCTATATACAGGTATTACCAGTACCAGATCAATGTGGAGCTATATACAGGTATTACCAGTACCAGATCAATGTGGAGCTATATACAGGTATTACCAGTACCAGATCAATGTGGAGCTATATACAGGTATTACCAGTACCAGATCAATGTGGAGCTATATACAGGTATTACCAGTACCAGATCAATGTGGAGCTATATACAGGTATTACCAGTACCAGATCAATGTGGAGCTATATACAGGTATTACCAGTACCAGATCAATGTGGAGCTATATACAGGTATTACCAGTACCAGATCAATGTGGAGCAAAATACAGGTATTACCAGTATCAGATCAATACGGAGCTAAATTACAGGTATTACCAGTACCAGATCAATGTGGAGCTATATACAGGTATTACCAGTACCAGATCAATGTGGAGCAAAATACAGGTATTACCAGTATCAGATCAATATGGAGCTATATACAGGTATTACCAGTGCCAGATCTATGTGGAGCTATATACAGGTATTTACCAGTACCAGATCAATGTGGAGCTATATACAGGTATTTACCAGCACCATATCAATGTGGAGCTATATACAGGTATTACCAGTACCAGATCAATGTGGAGCTATATACAGGTATTACCAGTGCCAGATCAATGTGGAGCTATATACAGGTATTACCAGTACCAGATCAATGTGGAGCTATATACAGGTATTACCAGTACCAGATCAATGTGGAGCTATAATATACTTGCCAAGCCCCATCGATGTGGATTGGTTAGGATACGTTCTTATATTCACTGAGGACATCGTCAATGATGAAGCCTGTGGCTGTTGTGCTAAACTCCTCAATTTAATTATGTAGCAACATGCCCAAAAGAACTAACAACCAGATTTTTGTCCGGACTATATCTTCTTGTGGGACCCTAACAACGCCATTTACATTTTACATTACATTTACATTTAAGTCATTTAGCAGACGCTCTTATCCAGAGCGACTTACAAATTGGTGCGTTCACCTTAAGACATCCAGTGGAACAGCCACTTTACAATAGTGATATATATATATATATATATATTGTTTTTTATAATATTTACAGGGGTCCTCAAATTCTCAATCAAGTAGCTAAATGATCCATGTTGGTTTACACATTTAGGAGCTCGTCGTATCACAGATACATGTATTGAGTTTAACTATAAACCTGAAAACATTAGGCAGCAGCCTCTACAAATAATGTTTTTAAACTGTCAGAATGTAGCTATTGAGCTTTTAAAGGGGGGGAGGGGGGGGGGGATGGTTTAGATCATAATTTAGCCTACTCAGTACTCACTTTACTATATTTACTTTATTTACCTGTGACACTTCCTGGTGTGCCTTATTGCTTAAATTATGTGAGCTCTAATCATTACATTACACCTCACTGAATATACCCGAGAAACAAAATTGTACAAAGTTAATTTGGAATGTATTCAGACCCCTTGACTTCTTCCACATTTGCTATGTTACAGCCTTACTCTAAAATGGATTCAATATTTTTTTTCTCATTAATCTACACATAATAGCCCATAATGACAAAGCAAAAAAAGTTTTAGAAAATTTTGCAAAAAACTCAAATAGAAATACCTTATTTACATAGTATTCAGAGCGTTTGCTGTGAGACTTGAAATTGAGCTGCATCCTGTTTCCATTGATCATCCTTGAGATGTTTCTACAACTTTATTGGAGTCCACCTGTGGTAAATTCAATTGATTGGACATGATTTGGAAAGGCACATACCTGTCTATATAAGGTCCCACAGTTGACAGTGCATGTAGAGCTCCGAGACAGGATTGTGTCGAGGCACAGATACCAAAGGAAGGATACCAAAACATTTCTGCAGCATTGAAGGTCCCCAAGAACCAAGTAGCCTCCATCATTCTTAAATGGAAGAAGTTTGGAACCACCAAGACTCTTCCTAGAGCTGGCCGCCTGGCAAAACTGAGCAATCGGGGGAGAAGGGCCTTGGCCAATGAGGTGACCAAGAACCTGATGGTCACTCTGACAGAGCTACAGAGTCCCTCTGTGGAGATGGGAGAACCTTCCAGAAGGACAACCATCTCTGCAGCACTCCACCAATCAGGCCTTTATGGTAGAGTGGCCAGACGGAAGCCACTCCTCAGTAAAAGGCACATGACAGACCGCTTGTAATTTGCCAAAAGGCACCTAAAGGACTCTCAGGCCTTGAGTAACAAAATTCTCTGGTCTGATGAAAACAAGATTGAACTATTTGGCCTGAATGCCAAGCGTCACGTCTGGAGGAAACCTGGCACCATCCTTACGGTGAAGCATGGTGGTGGCAACATCATGCTGTGGGGATGTTTTTAAGCAGCAGGGACTGGGAAACTAGTCAGGATCGAGGGACAGATTAAACGGAGAAGAGTACAGCGAGATCCTTGATGAAAAACTGCTCCAGCGTGCTCAGGACCTCAGACTGGGGCAAAGGTTCACCTTCCAACAAGACAACGACCTTTAGAACACAGCCAAGACAACACAGGATCAGCTTTGGGACAAGTCTCTCAATGTCCTTGAGTGGCCCAGCCAGAGCTCGGACTTGAACCTAATCAAACATTTCTGGAGAGACCTGAAAATAGCTGTGCTGCGACACTCCCCATCCAATTTGACAGAGCTTGAGAGGATATACAGAGAATAATGGGAGAAACTCCCCAAATACAGGTGTGCCAAGCTTGTAGCTCATACCCAAGAAGAATCAAGGCTGTAATCGATGCCAAAGGTGCTTCAAAAAGGTACTGAGTAAAGGGTCTGAATACTTATGTAAATGTGATATTTCAGTTTTTCTTTTTTAGAAATGTGCAAAAATTCCTAAAAATCTGTTTTTGCTTTGTCATTAGGGGGTATTGTGTGTAGATTGATGAGGGGGTAAATACAAGTTAATCAATTTTAGAAAAAGGCTGTATCGTAACAAAATGTGGAAAAATTCAAGGGGTCTGAATACTTGCCGAATGCACTGTATGTACTGAAGCCTTGTTGGTAGTGAAATTGAATGAAAAATAGAAATAAATAACCCTTGTGCCTCATTATAAATTACAAATAGGCCCATGTAGTAACTTTTCTGGAGGACAAATATCCAAATGAAAAGTCTCAAATGAGAAATCAATGTTCTCTGTTTTCTGAAAATACCTTTGAGTTGTAGTAACCTCAGTTTAATGGGCCGTTGGACGTGGCTGTCTCATCTGGTGAGCATCTGTGTCAAGGTTATGACAAAACACTAGTTTAGGAGACCATGGTGTCATCCTCCTCGATTTGACTAGCAACATCCCTATGAGCAAAAGATGTTGATTTAGTTGAAAATACATATGTGCTCACTGGGATACAGCTAACTAAGTAGTTAGTTCCTTATGACCAACAAGCAACCTTTAAAGTTACATTCAGTGTTACATTAGAATTGGTTGCCATTCAGTGTTACGTTAGAATTGGTTATCATTCAGTGTTATATTAGAAAATGTTCACATACAGGGTCTGGTGTATGTCCGACCAGTGAGTGTCACTCACGAGTAACAGCAGGTGTTACCATGAATTAGCATTGTGTGAACTCTGGGCCTGTTAAACACTGTTTCCCAGACCCAAAGTAAATATTTTACAGAAGCATATTACTGTAAGTACAATCTAAACAACCTTTCTTTAAACATTTTTCATACATGTAAAATTACTCTATTTGTCCTCTAAAAGCTAAAACACTGCACAGACGAAGGCATTGCCTCTGCTGCTGTAACACTGTATATGACATTACATTACAGAGAAGATTAAATAAAAGGCCTTCAACTTCCAGAAAATATCTGTGAAAAAAGTATCCTAGTTGAACTCGTAAGCACTTGAAGAGACCCATTACTACTTCATGAGTACAGGCTTAAAATACTTGTTGACTGTGCTTATGGGGGCGTATTGCATGTCATACAGGCTTAAAATATTTGTTGACTGTGCTTATGGGGGCGTATTGCATGTCATACAGGCTTAAAATACTTGTTGACTGTGCTTATGGGGGCGTATTGCATGTCATACAGGCTTAAAATACTTGTTGACTGTGCTTATGGGGGCGTATTGCATGTCATACAGGCTTAAACAATATGCCATTACAATGCAGTGAACATATTCACAGCGGGTTCAAATGATCTTTTTAATCAACACGGTTTTAACTAATATTGGTTGTGGCAACCTTGATGCCTTACCTCAAGCCATATAGTGAGTGAATACCGTAGTACATGGAAAAAAAAGAGAGAAAAAAAGAATCTATCACCCTGCTATAGCAACAGAGGATTTAACTCATATTTTCTATACTATCGCCTATAGGTGATCTGGACATCTCGGTTTTCGGCAACTACATCAAGGAGATGAAGAGGGTGTACCCAACTGTGGAGGGCCGCATCAAATTCAGAAACTCATCCATGGCGGCTGGGGCCAACTGTCTGACTTTGTTACTGCTAGGCCTGATGTGGGCCCTGTCCACAAGTTTATGAGAGATTATTTCCAGAAGATCACAATATGGCAGGTTTCTGTGGTGATGTGTCACATATTTCAATTTTTCTAAAACGGCTGCTGTTTATGAGAAAGAGTATTATACTATTTCAAGAAATAATGTATTTATATTTGCTTTACTACAGTATATGCAGGTACATACAGGCAAGTGACACAAAAACTGCCAATGACTTTGTTTTGTCACTTTTATAGAGTCATGTATATTTGCATTTTATTGTTGTTGCAATTTAGCCGTATTGATTGACATATTTGTGAAAGTTAATGAAAGCAAAATATTTTAGGTTAAAACCTTTTGATACTTTCAGACCCCTCAAAGATTTAGTAGATGAAGAGCTGGTGCATGTCAAATGTGTATTTTGCATGCAGGAGTGCCTTCAGAAAGTATTCATACCCCTTGACTTCTTCCACATTTTGTTGCGTTCCAGCCTGAATTTAAAATGAATTAAATAGATTAAGTCAAGGGGTATGAATACTTTCTGAATGCACTGTACAGTAAGTCTGACTGTCCTGTGTGTTCGGGGGAGCTGTTGTGTTTCCACTGAAGTGATGACAGTTCCGATGAAGGAATCTAAAGAATTCTCACCATTTAGCTCTAAGGCAAGCCAAATAATACAATGGAAAAACCCATGGCATTAAAACATCACTATTTCCAAGTCTTTCCGGAAAGGCAGGACTGCAAGCTGCCAATGACAGCGGCAGAGTGCAGACTAAAATGAGTCATGGCTCTGAACATGCGCATGTTTACTTCATGATAATTATAGGCCTATAAGGGCACAAGGCGAGACCCAAATGCAGACACAGGAGGCAGATGGTAGAGCTCCGATATTTATTATAACAAAGGGAGTAGGCAAAGGAAGGTCGGGGACAGGCGAGAGTCCAAACAGTACCAGGTGATAGGCAGTCTCAAGGTCAGGCCAGGCAGGGGTCAGAAACCAGATCGAGTCCAAAACAGTACAAGGGGATAGGAAGGCTGTTGGTCAGAACAAGCAGAGTGGTCAGGCAGCCGGGCTCGGAGTCAGTACAGGCAAGGGTCGAAACCAGGAGGACTATAAACAAACAGAGACTGGGAAAAATAGGAGCAAGGAAAACCGCTGGCTGACTTGGCAAACAAGAGGAACTGGCACAGTGAGACAGGAAACACAGAGATATATACACCTGGGATAATAAGCGACACCTGGAGGGGGTGGAGACAATCACAAGGACATGTGAACCAGATCAGGGTGTGACAAGGCCAGACAAGAAACGATATGGGGAGGTTTACAAAAGCAGCGACCAAGTTTGATTAATGAGTCTTCAGACATTTTTATTTTATTATCACAATCATGTTCAGTCACATCCCCTTTTCAGTATTATTGTTTTATGAATCAGTAAAAATGATCACAAGTGCAGCGGTATGAGTGGTTTAAGTGCTGTATATACAGTTTATTCCAACAACATGCAGCAGATGAAGCAGAGACTAAAGCCAGACAATCCTCTTGCCACGTCCATGGAGCCATGTTAGAAGCAGTCTCCTGCTGTCCCTGCTGCTGATTGGAGAGAAAAAAACACATAAAATCCACATGTACAATGTATGTATTAACACTGAAGGCTGTAAAGCCCAAACATCTGTGTATGCTGATGCAGTGAAAATAATTAAAAACATTGAATAATGAAGTAAGCTTTATGTGACATATTTTTGAGTGTGGACCCATTACACATTTTTGTTTGTATTAACAATGATGGAATGATTATAGGATGAATGTTCTGCTTTATCAGTCAGTAGAGCCATACATCAGCATTTCAATAAAGTAAATTAAACATTGAAAAGTATTGTCTGGAAAAGTCGTGTGAATCAAATGACATGTTCCAACACAGCTACTAGAGTCTCCTAGCAGACATGCAGGTGCCTCACTTTCAATAAGTTACATTGAAATAATCATAACATAACTCATCAATTTACCTTGTTCAGTTCAGGAAACAGTTCTAAAAGAACCAGGTCCAGTCAACTGAGGAAAATAGACGCAAATGAATACAAATTCTGACACATCCTAATCTGGTCTTTTCATCACTGAACTGAAATGTGTTTACTTCTGTTTAAATCATGCAGTACAGTCAAACAGCCCTTAAAAGTTGTTGATGAATTGTGGTAAACTATGTTGTGCAGTGTACTGCACTGAATACCCTGGGTGCCATACTTACTAGGGGTGTATAATATTTAATAACTTTTCACATACTGTACATAAAGTAGACCCCTTCCACAGTGATCATCTTCATGAAGTAGTTCTGGTTGTGTTTCTTCTCTGCTCTCTCCGATCGGTTGGCATTGTTCTTGAACAGGTCATTGAAGAGCTAGGGAGTTCAAAACAAACATCACTTTAAAATGCAGTGGAGAAGATTACAACATGAAAGAAAACTTCCAGCAATGGCAATATATTTCTAGGATCGTTTCTCATTTGGCTGGGCGATCAAATGTCTCTCCTAACTAAAAACACTTGTCAGCTGAGGTAGGGAGTTCTCTGCTGCCAATGACTGGAACGAATAGCAAAAATCACTGAAGCTGGAGACTCATATCTCCCTCACTAACTTTAAGCATCAGCTGTCAGAGCAGCTCACAGATCACTGCACATAGCGCATCTGTAAATAGCCCATCCAACTACCTCATCCCCATATTGTTATTTATTTATTTAGCTCCTTTGCACCCCAGTATCTCTACTTGCACATTCATCTTCTGCACATCTATCACTCCAGTGTTTAATTGCAATTACTTCGCCACTACGACCTATTTATTGCCTTACCTCCATAATCTTACCTCATTTGCACACACTGTATATAGATTTTTTTCCTATTGTGTTATTGACTGTATGTTTGTTTATTCCATGTGTAACTCTGTGTTGTTGTTGTTTGTGTCGCACTGCTTTGCTTTATCTTGGCCAGGTCGCAGTTGTAAATGAGAACTTGTTGTCAACTGGCCTACCTGGTTAAATAAAGGTGAAATAAAAAGAAATAAAAATAGGCGTGTGGGAGTCTGTGTGCCAGACACAGGTCGGAAAAGTATTAGTTTCCCTTTCAAATATGTTGTGTGCATTTGATTTATCTTCCCCAGTTTAATGGAACCAATGGAAAAGTGCAAAGTCCAACCTAAAAAAAACAGAAAGTAAACTAATACTATTTAGATCCAGGTGTGGTGTGTGTGACCACCTTCCTGTCATTCTCTGACATGGGACTGAGGATGGTCAGCTCTGGCAGGCTGGGTTTGGGGCTTGGGTAATTCACAAAGGACTGGCGGAATGGCTCCAAATACTGGCCTTTCTGAGATGGAAAAAAACACAGAGGAGATTCCTTATACGTCACCGGCCAGTTTATTAGGGTCACCCATCTAGTACCGGGTCGGACCCCCCTTTGCCTCCAGAACAGCCTGAATTCTTTGGAGCATTCTACAAGATGTCGGAAACGTTCCACAGGGATGTTGGTCAATGCTGACATCACGCAGTTGCTGCAGATTGGACAATGTTACATTCATGCTGCAAAAAGCCCATTCCATTTCATCCCAAAAATGCTCTATTGGGTTGAGGTCTGGGGACTGCGCAGGCCGCTCAAACTGAACTCACTGTCATGTTAGACAACAAAAAATTCCGCTCCTCAATTGTCCAGTGTTGGTCGTCTGCTGAAATAGCCTATCTGACAAAGATTGATGAGTTGTGCGTTCCGAGATATTGTTCTGCGCCGTTATTTATCTGTTTGTGGCCCAACTGTTAGCTTGCACAATTCTTGCCATTCTCCTTCGACCTCTCTCATAAACTAGCTGTTTTCGCGCACAGGACTGCCGTTGACTGGATGTTTTTGTTTGTCGCACCATTTTCGGTAAACCCTAGACACTGTCGTGCTGTTTGTAGGAGCCATCCATTTTTGTGAACGGGGTGGTGGAGCTCATTAACTGAGAACTTTTGATCTTTAACAGTTACATTTGTTATGTTACACTGGAGACATTGGATCCCTGCTCTTCCTATTTATTTAAACTGGTGCACTATAATAACATAGCTGACATGAGTTATAGGTGGACTCCACAGGCATGTCGGGCTTACATTCTTAAAGGACTATCCCGGAATATACAGGAGGCTGCTGATGGGAGGACGGCTCATAATAATGGCTGAAATGGAATCGAACGCATGGAAGCTATGTGTTTGATAACATTCCATTTCTTCCGTTCCAGCCATTACTATGAGCCCGTCCTCCCCAATTAAGGTGCCACCAGCCGCCTGTGCCGGGAATTATTTTACCATGATGCCCCCACAGCATTCTTTCCCCACCAAAGTCGAAAAAGCATGATGTACTTCTTTTATCAGTTGTCTGGGCACTGAGTTGATGGTCAAAGGAGTTCAACAGGAGAGCAGGTTGTGAGAGATGTTGTTAACATAGAACCGCACAAACAGATCTGGGACCAGGCTACTTGGCCAGTGTTGCATACCTAGATTGACATCAGGCAGCATCTTGTCCACGAACTGAGTCCAGACTGTGAGGAGATGGGAAGTCTGCCAGCAGCTGACTGTTGCTCAGCTCTGGGTCCTGGAGCAGTTTCTGGAAGATAGCCAACAATATTCACTTTGTTTACAGATTCATAGAGGGCTGACAGAATAGCACTTTGTTATTAATTTAGAACAATGGAACTTGAGAGACTGGAAACAGTGCAGGGTAAACCACAGTAAGCCTATATTTGGGGTTCAGTGGTAGATTTTGACCACACCAGCCCTGGGATTTGAGCCATCGACCCTTTGGTTACTAATCCACCTCTCTAACCTCTACACTTACTGCAGCCACTACATAAACTGGTAGGTATTCATATGGTGACAGACCACAAAGCTATTTCTGAAGCATGACCTCTGTTGTTTTACTGGTGCAGTGTGAAGTTGCCCCTAGAAGCTGATCAGCGGATCATTTTCCTCACTAATGGTTAAGGTTATGGTTGGGGAGGGGAAGCTGATCCTAGATCTGTACCTAAGGGACACTTCACCCCAGAGCTTGTTTACTCCATAACGACTACCTGGATGTACTCCTGGAACTTCTTGGTACCAGAACACATTAAAAAACAATGTTATAATAAAGCATTGCTTGCTTTGAATTCACAAAGGATCTCAGAGTAGGAGTGCTGATCTAGGATCAGGTTCCCCCTCTCTAGTTAATCTCAATCATTACAATCTGATCCTATATCAGCATGCCTACTCCAACACTATTGTGAATACAGGCACAGGCTTGTGTGGAACGGCACAGAACTGCAGCAAGGTTAAAGGGGAAACACATTGCAAAGGACCACTGTGATTGAGTGACATATACAAGAAGTACTGTAATAAACTAGTACAGGATCTAAAATAGGATATGTATTCACTGACAACAGCTCTAGTAGGGGTAAAATACAGCTAGAATGGAAAATATCTAGTGCATCAGCTACGGAAGACTCTGGGAGAATAATAATAAGAGCAATATACTGAGGTTCAAGTCTGCTGTGGGAATTATGAGGATGAAATAGTCAGAGGATAGAGGGCAGTGGTCTCTGCCAGTGAATCACACATTTGATCACACAACATTACATATTTTCTTAGTAGAAACCCTTAAATTATAATCCTGCTTGAAATTAATAACAGCAAAACAAGTAACTTTGACAACTTTGTAAGTTCACTAATGATCTTGAAAAGAGTTAGTCTCAGAGCTCCTTTGAATTAATATTTCTGAATATTTTCCCCATTCACCTTTGTACAAAGAAAGAAACAAATCATGGTATTGAATAAGCAAATGTATAGGCCAGTAAATCAACATACGTTGTACAGACCAGATCTTGATTCACAAAATGTACTGTGTGCCTTCCTAACTAATCCTGGATTCACACTGCCACCCAGGGGCCACACACTGTACAACCTACCATGTCGTCCTCTGCCTCCACCAGGGCGTAGGAGGGCAACAGTGTCTCCCGACCCCTCCTGTCTCAGCCTCCAGCATTTATGCTGCAGTAGTTTGTGTCGGGGGGCTAGGGTCAGTCTGTTATATCTGGAGTATTTCTCCTGTCTTATCCGGTGTCCTGTGTGAATTTAAGTTTGCTCTCTAATTCTCTCTCTCTTTTTCTCTCTTGGAGGACCTGAGCCCTAAGACCATGCCTCAGGAATACCTGGCCTGATGACTCCTTGCTGTCCCCAGTCCACCTTGCTGTGCTGCTGCTCCAGTTTCAACTGTTCTGCCTGTGGCTATGGAACCCTGACCTGTTCACCGGACGTGCTACCTGTCCAAGACCTGCTGTTTTCAACTCTCTAGAGACAGCGGGAGCGGTAGAGATACTCTGAATGATCAGCTATGAAAAGCCAACTGACATTTACTCCTGAGGTGCTGACCTGTTGCACCCTCGACAACCACTGTGATTATTATTTTTTGACCCTGCTGGTCATCTATGAACATTTGAACATCTTGGTCATGTTCTGTTATAATCTCCACCCGGCACAGCCAGAAGAGGACTGGCCACCCCTCATAGCCTGGTTCCTCTCTAGGTTTCGTCCTAGGTTCTGGCCTTTCTAGGGAGTTTTTCCTAGCCACTGTGCTTCTACACCTGCATTGCTTGCTGTTTGGGGTTTTAGGCTGGGTTTCTGTACAGCACTTTGTGACATCAGCTGATGCAACAAGGGCTTTATAAATAAATTTGATTGATTGACCACTACGGCATGAGGACCTCAGCAACTGGAGAGAGAAACACATATCAGCATGACTTAACAAACCTGCCATTTGTAAAAATGAATATTCTGCTTAGAAAACTGTTCATATGGGGCTCCCGTGTGGTACAGCGGTCTAAGGCACTGCATCTGTGCTAGAGGCAGCACTATAGACCATGGTTCGATTCCAGACTGTATCACAACCAGCCGGGATTGGGAGTCTCATAGGGTAGCGCACAATAGGCCCACCGTCGTTAAGGTTTGGCCTGGGTAGGCCGTCATTGTAAATAAGAATTTGTTCTTAACTGACTTGCCTAGTGAAATAAAGATTCAATACAATAAATAAAAAATAAACAGGAAGGAATTACCTGTACTTCAAAACCCCTTTCTTTTTCTTTTGCCGTTGCATAACAGTTTAAAATAACATGACCCCAGGCCTTACCAGCAGCAGACCGGCTGCTCTAGCAGACTTGTTGCACCATGTAAACACTTCCACTTCGCAGCCATGTCCTCTCAGTGCCACTTGACACCAATTGACATTTTCATAAGTGTCACTTGGTGATAAGTAAGTCACCACAGACAGAGGAAGACAAGAGTGGTGAATGAGAGGGAGGAACTACCAACCAGTGCTATAGCTAATTAATCAGTGTGAAATAAATACACCTTTAATTAGCCTATTAGCTAGGTGAACTCAATACCTTATTTCCTGTGTAATGAAGGGTAGAAGGGAGGGGAATCAAGACTTGGACCTGGTCCAGAAACAACCCTTCCCCCTTCGGTAAACAACCCCTTCCCCTTTGGTGATTGCAGATTTTAAGCCTTCAATTTTGACTGGAGAGTTTCTGCCATATTGCTTTCAGTTATCCATTTCCTTCAGATTTCTAAACACCGAAGGAATAGAGGCTAGGGGGGGTGTTTCTGGGCCAGGACATAGAGATACAATAGACTGAAAACTATCTGGGATATAGGTGAATGGCCAAAGCCTACTTACCCACCTTGAGGCAGAACTGGAGCATGTGCACTGCACCCTCCAGCGTGAGGAAGTTCATGAAGCAGAAGAGCAGGTCCTGCTGCTCCCTGATCTTCAGCTGTAGCTTCAGCACTTGAGAGACTTGCTTGGCAATGTAAACATGTTTCCCTTGACAATAAAGCCCTTTCAATTCAAATGAATTGAGAGAGGGTTATCAGACCTAGGAGGAAATTAGTTGTAGGGAAGGGCAGTATTTGGGAGAAGAGGAAGGAGGGAGGGGTTACTAGGCTACTTACAAAGGGCTTCTTGTTGCAAACGTCACAGTAGTTGTGCAGGAAGGGAACCAAGGTTGAGCTAGGCTCTATGGCGGCCTTGGGAGGAAAGTTGTCTATGAATATGAGAAGCAAATGGTTCATGGAGATGCAGAGTCACTCAGCTCATCCTCAAACACCTCATCATCTGTAATATCCCTTCACTGGTGAAAACAACCAGGTCATATGTTTATGCATACAAATATTTAATGCAACATGAAGCACTACTTTCGAGGAATACAGTAACACACCTGAGGTGCGTTCAACAAGGTAAATAGTTAGCTAACATATTCCATTTGTTTTGTGTTAGCCGCTAACAGTATGAAGGGCATAGAAGATAGTGTGCGGCGAACAATGGTGTGTTCATAAATTCACTCTGGGTTGTCAGAATAAGCTCAGAGTGTGCTCTGGGCGTTTGTAAATTCACTGCGTTGTCAGATTGTCCTCAGAGGTTTTGGCTCTCGGAGTGTTCCAAATGTGCTCTGGAACCTCTAGCCAAGGAGTAGGGTTGATCCGAGGATTCTGACCTCACAACGGCAGTCAAGCACCCAATATAACCGGCTAAAGTTAGCTAGCTTGCTAGCTACTTTCAGACAAATGAGAGAACACCTCACTCTGGCCATTTTTCTCACCCTAGCAGAGCTGGTTAGGCTGTTTATGTTATCTAATGTGTTGGTGACTGTAACTGTGCTGCTGGAAACAATTGAATTTCTGTTTTTTTGCCAGAAGTTTTTTGAAACTGGTCATATTCAACAGGTGTTGCGCGTTCGGAAATTCAGTTATTTTGTACTCTTGCACACAGACGAGAGTCCTCTGAAATCGGAAGAGATAGCTAAAGGGAATTTACAAACACACCCTAAGTGTCTGGTTCGGGCCTAAACTTGGACTGTTCATTCAAATCATTCAACTGAAATTGTTACTCTGGCAACATGTTCACTGCAAACAGAAGCCTTGTTTAACTCGCCAGTGATCCTCTGTACCAGGGATACACAACTTTTTGAAGAACCAGTTCCAGAACCTTGAAACAGAGCAAAAGAATATCACATCTTATAACAACGAACCACTTAAGAATGCACAAAATAAGGAGATCTTTTCAATGTCCCATACCTCTACCTAAAGAGAGGCATCCACTTGAGGGAACTTTCAAGTCCAGCCATGGTTGATAGTTCTCTAGAGGTAAGGTTGGTGTGTCAATAGATTAATATTAAGATAAATAATGCCAATTAACTCTACTTTCTGTTTTTTTTTTAAATCTGTTAAATATTGATAAAACCATTAGTCCACCCTTTTGTCACATATAGCCAAATTAATAAAAGTGCTCAAGTGGGACCCTTTCAATTCCATGATGTGCGCCAGTATACTATTTGGCCATTGGGAGTCAGTAAAACATAAGACTGATGGTACTTCATTTATTTATTACTGTATTGCAAGAATCTATTAAAATGAATCTATTAAAGTCGTAAACTCAGAGGCCTTCTCAGAGGCCTAACAGTAGGAACAGTACATTCTTCATTCTCAAACTCACAGAAATACAATATGACCAACATCCTAATAGACATTCATTCACACACATCTTTTGTAGCAGCGAACTTACCTGTGCCTTTTATATCTTAATTTTTCTCCGACTG
This sequence comes from Oncorhynchus nerka, assembly GCF_034236695.1. Classification (NCBI taxonomy): domain Eukaryota; kingdom Metazoa; phylum Chordata; class Actinopteri; order Salmoniformes; family Salmonidae; genus Oncorhynchus; species Oncorhynchus nerka. The sequence goes on from NC_088413.1 coordinate 71,388,047, forward strand.
CACAGCTACGCCCCAAGGGAAACAACTCCTGCTGGTTCTGCTGTAAAGACAAATAGAAAACCACACTCAATCAACCTGGACTATAAGCATATACAGTTGAAGTCGCAAGTTTACATACACTTAGGTTGTGGGTCAGAAGTTTACATACACCTACAGCACCCGATGTCACAGGAAGGCCAAAAAGATCACCAAGGACAACAACCACCCGAGCCACTGCCTGTTCACCTCGCTATTATCCAGAATGCGAGGTCAGTACAGGTGCATCAAAGCTGGGACGGAGAGACTGAAAAACAGCTTCTATCTCAAGGCCATCAGACTGTTAAACAGCCATCACTAACATTGAGTGGCTGCTGCCAACATACAGATACAAAAGTATCTATATCCACAGTAAAACAAGTCCTATATCGACATAACCTGAAAGGCCGCTCAGCCAGGAAGAAGCCACTGCTCCAAAACTGAAATAAAAATGTCAGACTATGGTTTGCAACTGCACATGGGGCCGAAGATTGTACTTTTTGGAGAAATATCCTCTGGTCTGATGAAACAAAAATAAGTTTGGCCATAATGACCATCGTTATGTTTGGAGGGAAAAGGGGGACGCTTGCAAGCTGAAGAACATCATCCCCACCGTGAAGCCAGGGTGTGGCAGCATCATGTTGTGGGGGTGCTTTGCTGCAGGAGGGGCTGGTGCACTTCACAAAATAGATGGCATCATGAGGCAGAAAAATGATGTGGATGTATTGAAGCAACATCTCAAGACATCAGTCTTGGTCACAAATGGGTCTTCCAAATGGACAATGACCCCAAGCATACTTCCAAAGTTGTGGCAAAATGGCTTAAGGACAACAAAGTCAAGGTATTGGAGTGGCCATCACAAAGCCCTGACCTCAATCCCATAGACAATGTGTGGGCAGAACTGAAAAAGTGTGAGCGAGCAAGGAAGGCTACAAACCTGACTCAGTTACACCAGCTCTGTCAGGAGGAATGGGTCAAAATTCACCCAACTTATTGTGGGCAGCTTGCGGAAGGCTACGCAAAACGTTTGACCCAAGTTAAACAATTTAAAGGCAATGCTACCAAATACTAATTGAGTGTATGTAAACTTCTGACCCACTGGGGATGTGATGAAATTAAACCTGAATTAAATTATTCTCTTTACTATTATTCTGACATTTCACATTCTTAAAATATAGTGGTGATCCTAACTGACCTAAGACAGGACATTTTTACTCGGATTAAATGTCAGGAATTGTGAAAAACTGAGTTTAAATGTGTTAAATGTGTGGCTAAGGTGTATGTTAACTTCCAACTTCAACTGTAGCTACACTAAAGGTCTTTGGCTTGAAAGACTGAGTTACTGAGTTACTGAGTTTTTGGGCCTAAATAGTAGGAAGTAACAACTCCTGCCAGAAACAACCAGAAACCCATAATCATGTGCAGATATCTGTGGATTCGATAAAAATGGGACATGTCAAGATATACGCTTACATTGTGTAGCTGTGTTATAAAATATTTGACTCATCGTCACTGGTCTTTGACCTCCTAAATCAATACGAAAACTCAACTGATGCAAATATTGCCTAGTTGTGATGCTGCTGCCTGCATCATGCAATGGCAAGTAGTCTTTTATTGTAGGCAGGCCTATAATTTGCCAACATTTATAAGACATTGTAAACATACAATAGGCCTATTTGCACCTACCTGTTTAACAAAATAGTGGATAAGAGCAAGACAAGTAGAAGGAAACAGAAGTCTGGATAATGGCTCTGAATAGGTCCAGCTTCATCCTGTTCTTCATCATCTGCAGGTAGACATTGATCAATCCCATTGTCAGGTTTGACCATGTACACCAGTAATTATAACCACGTTGATTATGTTGCACTTTAAGTGCATTGGAGGGCATTCCATGATAGGAACAAATAAGTTGCATGTGTTAGACTAGACATAAAAAAAAAAATATTTAACCTTTATTTAACCAGGTAGGCAAGTTGAGAACAAGTTCTCATTTACAACTGGCCAAGATAAATTAAAGCAGTTCGACACAAATAACAGAGTTACACATGGCGTAAAACAAACATACAGTCAATAATAAAGTAGAAAAATAGGTCTATATACAATGTGAGCAAGTGAGGTGAGATAAGGACAACTCCATTGTGTCCTCCTCCCAGAGCGCTAAGAACCTTGGCGTGATCCTGGACAACACCCTGTCGTTCTCAACTAACATCAAGGCGGTGGCCCGTTCTTGTAGGTTCATGCTCTACAACATCCGCAGAGTACGACCCTGCCTCACACAGGAAGCAGCGCAGGTCCTAATCCAGGCACTTGTCATCTCCCGTCTGGATTACTGCAACTCGCTGTTGGCTGGGCTCCCTGCCTGTGCCATTAAACCCCTACAACTCATCCAGAACGCCGCTGCCCGTCTGGTGTTCAACCTTCCCAAGTTCTCTCACGTCACCCCGCTCCTCCGCTCTCTCCACTGGCTTCCAGTTGAAGCTCGCATCCGCTACAAGACCATGGTGCTTGCCTACGGAGCTGTGAGGGGAACGGCACCTCAGTACCTCCAGGCTCTGATCAGGCCCTACACCCAAACAAGGGCACTGCGTTCATCCACCTCTGGCCTGCTCGCCTCCCTACCACTGAGGAAGTACAGTTCCCGCGCAGCCCAGTCAAAACTGTTCGCTGCTCTGGCCCCCCAATGGTGGAACAAACTCCCTCACGACGCCAGGACAGCGGAGTCAATCACCACCTTCCGGAGACACCTGAAACCCCACCTCTTTCAGGAATACCTAGGATAGGATAAAGTAATCCTTCTCACCCCCCCCCCTTAAAAGATTTAGATGCACTATTGTAAAGTGGCTGTTCCACTGGATGTCTTAAGGTGAACGCACCAATTTGTAAGTCGCTCTGGATTAGAGCGTCTGCTAAATGACTTAAATGTAAATGTAATAAGGGAGGTAAAGGCAATAAATAGGCCATGGTGGCGAAGTAAATACAATATAGCAATTAAACACTGGAATGGTAGATTTGACAGTAGACGTGTGCAAAGTAGAAATACTGGGGTGCAAAGGATCAAAATAAATAAATAAATAAATACAGTAGGGGGATGGGGTAGTTGTTTGGGATATTTATAGATGGGCTATGTACAGGTGCAGTGATCTGTGAACTGTTCTGACAGCTGGTGCTTAAAGCTAGTGAGGGAGATAAGTGTTTCCAGTTTCAGAGATTTTTGTAGTTCGTTCCAGTAATTGGCAGCAGAGAACTGGAAGGAGAGGCGACCAAAGGAGGAATTGGCTTTGGGGGTGACAAGTGAGATATACCTGCTGGAACGCGTGCTACGTGACCAGCGAGCTGAGATAAGGTGGGACTTTACCTAGCAGGGTCTTGTAGATGACCTGGAGCCAGTGGGTTTGGCGACGAGAATGAAGCGAGGGCCAGCCAACGAGAGCGTACAGGTCGCAGTGGTGGGTAGTATATGGGGCTTTGGTGACAAAACAGATGGCACTGTAATAGACTGCATCCAATTTTTGAGTAGGGTGTTGGAGGCTACTTTGTAAATGACATCGCCAAAGTCGAGGATTGGTAAGATGGTCAGTTTTACGAGGGTATGTTTGGAAGTGTGAGTGAGGGATGCAATCATTAGAGAAACTAAGGCTGTTGAGTCTGCCGATGAGGATGTGATGATTGACAGAGTCCAAAGCCTTGGCCAGGTCAATGAATACGGCTGTACAGTATTGTTTCTTATCGATGGCGGTTAAGATATAATTTAGAACCTTGAGCGTGGCTGAGGTGCACCCATGACCAGCTCTGAAACCAGATTGCATAGCAGAGAAGGTACGGTGGGATTCGAAATGGTCGGTGGTCTGTTTGTTAACTTGGCTTTCAAAGACCTTAGAATGGCAGGGTAGGATAGATATAGGTCTGTAGCAGTTTGGGTCAAGAGTGTCCCCCCCTTTGAAGAGGGGGGTGACCGCAGCTGCTTTCCAATCTTTGGGAATCTCAGACGACACGGTTGAGCGGTTGAACAGGCTAGTAATAGGGGTTGCAACAATTTCGGCAGATAATTTTAGAAATGGTCCAGATTGTCTAGCCCGGCTGATTTGTAGGGGTCCAGATTTTGCAGCTCTTTCATAACATCAGCTGACTGGTTTTTGGAGAAGGGGAAATGGGAAAGGCTTGTGCGAGTTGCTATGGGGGGTGCAGTTCTGTTGACCAGGGTAGGGGTGGCCAGGTGGAAAGCATGGCCAGCTGTATAAAAATGCTTATTGAAATTCTCAATTATAGTGGATTTATCGGTGGTGACAGAGTTTCCTATCCTCAGAGCAGTGGGCAGCTGGGAGGAGGTGCTCTTTGGGGTTGTACCTGGTAGGTTCATTGATCATTTGTGTGAGATTGAGGGCATCAAGCTTAGATTGTAGGATGGCCGGGGTGTTAAGCATGTCACAGTTTAGATCACCTAGCAGCACGAGCACTGAATATAGATGGGGGCAATAAGTTCACATATGGTATCCAGAGCACAGCTGGGGGCAGAGGGTGGTCTATAGCAGGCGGCAATGGTGAGAGACTTGTTTTTAGAGAGGTGGATTTTTTAAATTAGAATTTCAAATTGTTTGGGTTCAGACCTGGATAGTAGGACAGAACTCTGCAGCCTAACACCGCCACCTTTGGCTGTTCTATCTTGTCTGAAAATGTTGTAGTTAGGGATGGAGATTTCAGAGTCATTGGTGGCCTTCCTAAGCCAGGATTCAGACACGGCTAAGACATCCGGATTGGCAGAGTGTGCTAAAGCAGTGAATAAAACAAACTTAGGGAGGAGGCTTCTCATGTTAACATGCATGAAACCAAGGCTTTTACGGTTACAGAAGTCATCAAAAGAGAGCGCCTGGGGAATAGGAGTGGAGCTAGACACTGCAGGGCCTGGATTCCCCTCTACATCGCCAGAGGAACAGAGGAGTAGGATAAGGGTATGGCTAAAAGCCATGAGAAGTGGACGTCTAGGACGTCCGGAACAGAGATTAAAAGGAGCAGATTTCTGGGGGCGATAAAATAGATTCAAGGTATAGTGTACAGACAAAGGTATGGTAGGATGTGAATACAGTGGAGGTAAACCTAGGCATTGAGTGATGATGAAAGAGATATTGTCTCTAGAAACATCATTGAAACCAGGTGATGTCATCGCATGTGTGTGTGTGGTGGAACTGAAGGGTTGGATAAAGTATAATGAGCAGGGCTAGAGGCTCTACAGTGAAATAAGCCAATAAACACTAACCAGAACAGCAATGGACAAGGCATATTGACATTCAGGAGAGGCATGCTTAGCTGAGTGATTATAAGGGTCCAGTGAGTAGTGAGGTTGGTTGGGGTCACGGTGATTCAGACAGCTAGCCGAGCCATGGGTAGCAAGCTAGCAGCGGATGGAGGTCTGTTTTTAGCCACCCCGTGCGTTTCCGTCGGAAGATTAGTGGGTTCTGTGTGGTAGAGGGTAAACATTAAACTTAAATCCGGGACACTCAAATTAATATGATATGTTACGTTTGGTATGGTTACATAAGACAGATGGTTACTTAAAGCAAAAACAAACATAGGGTAGTTGGTCGGGGTGGATATATAACGCAAATGTCTAGCAACCGAAAGGTTGCGAGTACAAGTCTCAACAAGGAACTTTAAAAGTAGAAAGTTTGCAGCCATCCACTTCCTTATGTCTGAAACACATGCTTCTAGCGAGGGCAATTTTGGGGCTTCACCATGTTTCATTGAAATGTACAGCTGTGTGTCATCCACATAGCAGTGAAAGTTAACATTATGTTTTCGAATGACATCCCCAAGAGGTAAAATATATAGTGAAAACAATAGTGGTCCTAAAACGGAACCATGAGGAACACCGCAATTTACAGTTGATTTGTCAGAGGACAAACCATTCACAGAGACAAACTGATATCTTTCTGAAAGATAAGATCTAAACCAGGCCAGAACTTGTCCGTGTAGACCAATTTGGGTTTCCAATCTCTCCAAAAGAATGTGGTGATCGATGGTATCAAAAGCAGCACTAAGGTCTAGGAGCACGAGGACAGATGCAGAGCCTCGGTCTGATGCCATTAAAAGGTCATTTACCACCTTCACAAGTGCAGTCTCAGTGCTATGATGGTGTCTATAAAACCAGACTGAAGCATTTCGTATGCATTGTTTGTCTTCAGGAAGGCAGTGAGTTGCTGCTCAACAGCCTTTTCTAAAATGTTTGAGAGGAATGGAAGATTCGATATAGGCCGATAGTTTTTTATATTTTCTGGGTCAAGGTTTGGCCTTTTCAAGAGAGGCTTTATTACTGCCACTTTTAGTGAGTTTGGTACACATCCGGTGGATAGAGAGCCATTTATTATGTTCAACATAGGAGGGCCAAGCACAGGAAGCAGCTCTTTCAATAGTTTAGTTGGAATAGGGTCCAGTATGTAGCTTGAAGGTTTAGAGGCCATGATTATTTTCATCATTGTGTCAAGAGATATAGTACTAAAAAAGAAAAGTCGATCTTTGGCCCCATTTGCAGTTGCAAACCGTAGTCTGGATTTTTTTATGGCGGTTTTGGAGCAGTGGCTTCTTCCTTGCTGAGCGGCCTTTCTGGTTATGTCGATATAGGACTCGTTTTACTGTGGATATAGATATCTTTGTACCTGTTTCCTCCAGCATCTTCACAAGGTCCTTTGCTGTTGTTGCAGGCTTGTTGTTTGTTTTCGAGTTGCTGTGCGTTTTGTTGCCAACCTATTTTGCTACCTGACAACTTTACGGTTTTCATTTTTTAATTACCGTTCATATATTTATTTATTTTTTCCTCAACTTTTTCACTCCGGACGCTTTATCTGGACACGATTCGTCAGGACCTCCAACAGCCGAAGCTAAGTAGTAACATTAACATGATGCCTTCTAATTGCAGTCGCTGTACTCGCCTTACGGCGAGGATAGCTGTGCTACAAGCCCAGCTTCAGACACAATCGTTAGGCAAGGGTAATTTCAGTGTAGGAAAGGATGAAACAGCGTCTGTGCCACCAGTAAGTACAGACAGTAGTATAAATCCCCTGGCACAGTCCCCGCAGCCGGACAACTTTCTCACGGTTTCTGGAAGGAAATGCTGTAGGAATGCTCAACCGATGTCGCTCATTCAGCCGACAGAAACTTTCAACCGGTTTTCCCCATTAAGCAGCGGGTAGGAGTCAGAGGCCGAGTCTTCTCTGGTCTCTACTCCTCCCGTTACGGGGTCTGAGACGCCGAAGCTTCCCACCATTAGCTCTGACAAATTGAAAACTCTAGTCATTGGCGACTCCATTACCTGCGTATTAGACATAAAACGAATCATCCAGCGATCATACACTGTTTACCAGGGGGCAGGGCTACCGACGTTAAGGCTAATCTGAAGATGGTGCTGGCTAAAGCTAAAACTGGCGAGTGTAGAGAGTATAGAGATATTGTTATCCACGTCGGCACCAACAATGTTAGGATGAAACAGTCAGAGATCACCAAGCTTCTGCGTGTATATCAGCTAGAAAGATGTGTCGGCATCGAGTAATTGTCTCTGGCCCCCTCCCAGTTAGGGGGAGTGATGAGCTCTACAGCAGAGTCTCACAACTCAATCGCTGGTTGAAAACTGTTTTCTGCCCCTCCCAAAAGATAGAATTTGTAGATAATTGGCCCTCTTTCTGGGACTCACCCACAAACAGGACCAAGCCTGACCTGCTGAGGAGTGACGGACTCCATCCTAGCTGGAGGGGTGCTCTCACCTTATCTACCAACATAGACAGGGCTCTAACTCCTCTAGCTCCACAATGGCCAGCCTGCCAGCATAGTGGAGTCTGCCACTAGCACAGTCAGTGTAGTCAGCTCAGCTATCACCATTGAGACCGTGTCTGTGCCTCGACCTAGGTTGGGCAAAACTAAACATGGCGGTGTTCGCCTTAGGAATCTCACTAGGATAAAGACCACCTCCATTCCTGTCATTACTGAAAGAGATCATGATACCTCACATCTCAAAATAGGGCTACTTAATGTTAGATCCCTTACTTCAAAGGCAATTATAGTCAATGAACTAATCACTAATCATAATCTTGATGTGATTGGCCTGACTGAAACATGGCTTAAGCCTGATGAATTTACTGTTTTAAATGAGGCCTCACCTCCTGGCTACACTAGTGACCATATCCCCCGTGCATCCCGCAAAGCCAGAGGTATTGCTAACATTTACGATAGCAAATTTCAATTTACAAAAAAAAAAATGACGTTTTCGTCTTTTGAGCTTCTAGTCATGAAATCTATGCAGCCTACTCAATCACTTTTTATAGGTACTGTTTACAGGCCTCCTGGGCCATATACAGCGTTTCTCACTGAGTTCCCTGAATTCCTATCGGACCTTGTAGTCATAGCAGATAATATTCTAATCTTTGGTGACTTTAATATTCACATGGAAAAGTCCACAGACCCACTCCAAAAGGCTTTCGGAGCCATCATCGACTCAGTGGGTTTTGTCCAACATGTCTCTGGACCCATTCACTGTCACAGTCATACGCTGGACCTAGTTTTGTCCCATGGAATAAATGTTGTGGATCTTAATGTTTTTCCTCATAATCCTGGACTATCGGACCACCATTTTATTACGTTTGCAATTGCAACAAATGATCTGCTCAGACCCCAACCAAGGAACATCAAAAGTCGTGCTATAAATTCACAGACAACACAAAGATTCCTTGATGTCCTTCCAGATTCCCTCTGTCTACCCAAGGACGCCAGAGGACAAAAATCAGTTAACCACCTAACTGAGGATCTCACTTTAACCTTGCGCAATACCCTAGATGCAGTTGCACCCCTAAAAACTAAAAACATTTCTCATAAGAAACTAGCTCCCTGGTACACAGAAAATACCCGAGCTCTGAAGCAAGCTTCCAGAAAATTGGAACGGAAATGGCGCCACACCAAACGGGAAGTCTTCCGACTAGCTTGGAAAGACGGTACCGTGCAGTACCGAAGAGCCCTTACTGCTGCTCGATCATCCTATTTTTCTAACTTAATTGAGGAAAATAAGAACAATCCGAAATTCCTTTTTGATACTGTCGCAAAGCTAACTAAAAAGCAGCATTCCCCAAGAGAGGATGACTTTCACTTTAGCAGTGATAAATTCATGAACTTCTTTGAGGAAAAGATTATGATTTAAAAAGCAAATGACGGACTCCTCTTTAAATCTGCGTATTCCTCCAAACCTCAGTTGTCCTGAGTCTGCACAACTCTGCCAGGACCTAGGATCAAGAGAGACGCTCAAGTGTTTTAGTACTATATCTCTTGACACAATCATGAAAATAATCATGGCCTCTAAACCTTCAAGCTGCATACTGGACCCTATTCCAACTAAACTACTGAAAGAGCTGCTTCCTGTGCTTGGCCCTCCTAAGTTGAACATAATAAACGGCTCTCTATCCACCGGATGTGTACCAAACTCACTAAAAGTGGCAGTAATAAAGCCTCTCTTGAAAAAGCCAAACCTTGACCCAGAAAATATAAAAAACTATCGGCCTATATCGAATCTTCCATTCCTCTCAAACATTTTAGAGAAGGCTGTTGCGCAGCAACTCACTGCCTTCCTGAAGACAAACAATGTATACGAAATGCTTCAGTCTGGTTTTAGATCCCATCATAGCACTGAGACGGCACTTGTGAAGGTGGTAAATGACATTTTAATGGCATCAGACCGAGGCTCTGCATCTGTCCTCGTGCTCCTAGACCTTAGTGCTGCTTTTGATACCATCGATCACCACATTCTTTTGGAGAGATTGGAAACCCAAATTGGTCTACACGGACAAGTTCTGGCCTGGTTTAGATCTTATCTTTCAGAAAGATATCAGTTTGTCTCTGTGAATGGTTTGTCCTCTGACAAATCAACTGTAAATTTCGGTGTTCCTCAAGGTTCCGTTTTAGGACCAATATTGTTTTCACTATATATTTTACCTCTTGGGGATGTCATTCGAAAACATAATGTTAACTTTCACTGCTATGCGGATGACACACAGCTGTACATTTCAGTGAAACATGGTGAAGCCCCAAAATTGCCCTCGCTAGAAGCATGTGTTTCAGACATAAGGAAGTGGATGGCTGCAAACGTTCTACTATTAAACTCGGACAAAACAGAGATGCTTGTTCTAGGTCCCAAGAAACAAAGAGATCTTCTGTTGAATCTGACAATTAATCTTAATGGTTGTACAGTCGTCTCAAATAAAACTGTGAAGGACCTCGGCGTTACTCTGGACCCTGATCTCTCTTTTGAAGAACATATCAAGACCATTTCAAGGACAGCTTTTTTCCATCTATGTAACATTGCAAAAATCAGAAACTTTCTGCCCAAAAATGATGCAGAAAAATTAATCCATGCTTTTGTCACTTCTAGGTTAGACTACTGCAATGCTCTACTTTCCGGCTACCCGGATAAAGCACTAAATAAACTTCAGTTAGTGCTAAATACGGCTGCTAGAATCCTGACTAGAACCAAAAAAATTGATCATATTACTCCAGTGCTAGCCTCTCTACACTGGCTTTCTGTCAAAGCAAGGGCTGATTTCAAGGTTTTACTGCTAACCTACAAAGCATTACATGGGCTTGCTCCTACCTATCTCTCTGATTTGGTCCTGCCGTACATACCTACACGTATGCTACGGTCACAAGACGCAGGCCTCCTAATTGTCCCTAGAATTTCTAAGCAAACAGCTGGAGGCAGGGCTTTCTCCTATAGAGCTCAATTTTTATGGAACGGTCTGCCTACCCATGTCAGAGACGCAAACTCGGTCTCAACCGTTAAGTCTTTACTGAAGACTCATCTCTTCAGTGGGTCATATGATTGAGTGTAGTCTGGCCCAGGAGTGGGAAGGTGAACGGAAAGGCTCTGGAGCAACGAACCGCCCTTGCTGTCTCTGCCTGGCCGGTTCCCCTCTTTCCACTGGGATTCTCTGCCTCTAACCCTATTACAGGGGCTGAGTCACTGGCTTACTGGGGCTCTCTCATGCCGTCCCTGGAAGGGGTGCGTCACCTGAGTTGGTTGATTCACTGTTGTGATCATCCTGTCTGGGTTGGCACCCCCCCCCCCTTGGGTTGTGCCGTGGCGGAGATCTTTGTGGGCTATACTCAGCCTTGTCTCAGGATGGTAAGTTGGTGGTTGAAGATATCCCTCTAGTGGTGTGGGGGCTGTGCTTTGGCAAAGTGGGTGGGGTTATATCCTTCCTGTTTGGCCCTGTCCGGGGGTGTCCTCGGATGGGGCCACAGTGTCTCCTGACCCCTCCTGTCTCAGCCTCCAGTATTTATGCTGCAGTAGTTTATGTGTCGGGGGGCTATGGTCAGTTTGTTATATCTGGAGTACTTCTCCTGTCCTATTCGGTGTCCTGTGTGAATCTAAGTGTGTGTTCTCTAATTCTCTCCTTCTCTCTTTCTTTCTCTCTCTCTGAGGACCTGAGCCCTAGGACCATGCCCCAGGACTACCTAACATGATGACTCCTTGCTGTCCCCAGTCCACCTGGCCATGCTGCTGCTCCAGTTTCAACTGACCTGAGCCCTAGGACCATGCCCCAGGACTACCTGACATGATGACTCCTTGCGGTCCCCAGTCCACCTGGCCATGCTGCTGCTCCAGTTTCAACTGTTCTGCCTTATTATTATTCGACCATGCTGGTCATTTATGAACATTTGAACATCTTGGCCATGTTCTGTTATAATCTCCACCCGGCACAGCCAGAAGAGGACTGGCCACCCAACATAGCCTGGTTCCTCTCTAGGTTTCTTCCTAGGTTTTGGCCTTTCTAGGGAGTTTTTCCTAGCCACTGTGCTTCTACACCTGCATTGCTTGCTGTTTGGGGTTTTAGGCTGGGTTTCTGTACAGCACTTTGAGATATCAGCTGATGTACGAAGTGCTATATAAATAAATTTGATTTGATTGGATTTGTTCTGGGATTGATTTGCACACCAAAGTACGTTCATCTCTAGGAGACATAACACGTCTCCATCCTGAGCGGTATGACGGCTGAGTGGTCCCATGGTGTTTTTACTTGCATACAGATGAACGTGGTACCTTCAGGCACGTGGTACCTTCAGGCTTTGGTTTAGGTAGTACCTTCAGGCGTTTGAAATTGTAGACCTTGTGGAGGTCAACAATTTTTTTCCTGAGGTTTTCCAAGCTGTTTGAAGGAGCAGTCAACTTTGTGTATGTAAACTTCTGACTCACTGGAATTGTGATATAGTGAATTATAAGTGAAATAATATGCCTGTAAACAATTGTTGGAAAAATTACTTGTGTCATGCACAAAGTGGATGTCCTAACCAATTTACCAGAACTATAGTTTGTTTACAAGAAATGTGTGGAGTGGTTGAAAAACGAGTTTTAATGCCTCCAACCTAAGTGTATGTAAACTTCCGACTTCAACTGTAATACGAATTGTAATTTATAACATATGATACAAAATGGTTGATGGACATCCACAAATTATTACGTACCATACGAAACATAACATATCATACTAAATGGAGTGTCTCGGATTTACATAAAGAATAAAAAATAAATGCTCTGAGACCAGGTTGCAGCCCAAGGCTAAGCAGGAAAAATATGCAAATTGATAATTTGTTGTCTATACTCACCACAATCAAAGCTGCAGGATGAGTCAAGCTAGTTGATGGAGGAATACCTACTTATCATGATAGCCAAATGTCAACTTCCCCTCAGGGAAACACTATTTTCACGCCATTGTTCGTAGCAGGTTAGGAGAACTTATGCAGCAGGTTAGGAGAATTAATGTAGCAGGTTAGGACACTAAATTTAAGGTTAGGGAAAGAGTTCGCAAAAATACTCTCCTAACCTGCGACGAAAAGCGCAGCCATGGGTGGATCTGAGAGGTCATAGGCGCACCCACTGGGTAGCCAGGCCCAGTCAATCAGAATGAGTTTTTCCCCACAAAAGGGCTTTATTACTGACATAAATAGTCCTGTTTCATCATCTGTCCGGGTGGTTGGTCTCAGACGATCCCACAGGTGAAGAAGCTGGATGTGGAGGTCCTGGGCTGATATGGTCTACGGTTGTGAGGCCTGTTGGACGTATCACCAAATTCTCTAAAACAACATTGCTTATGGTAGAGAAATGAACAAATTCTCTGGCAACAGCTCTAGTGGACATTCTTGCAGTCAGCATGCCAATTACATGCTCCCTCAAAACTTTAGACATCTGTGGCATTGTGTTGTGTGACAAAACTGCACATTTTAGAATGTCATTTTATTGTTCCCAGCACAAGGTACACCTGTGTAATGATTATGCTGTTTAATCAGATTCTTGATATGCCACACCTGTCAGGTGGATGGTTTATTTTAGCAAAGAAGAATTGCTTACGAGTAGGGATGGAAACAAATGTGTGCACAACATTTTAGAGAAATAAGATTTTTGTGCATATGGAACATTTCTGAGATATTTTATTTCAGCACATGAAACATGGGACCAACACTTTACATGTTGCGTTTATGTTTTTGTTCAGTATACAATTACGCAGATATTACAAAGAGGAAAAAATGCTCAACCTCCAGATGAGTACGAGGTGGGAGTTTAAGTACTATTCTTACAAGCTGTTTGGCTGTTAGCTTATTCTTTAGATGTTTGGGGCTGCTGTTGAACCATGATGTGCAGGCATAATCAAAGTGACACTGGACTAGTGCACTTGCCAGAGTCTTTAGGGTGTCTAAGTTCCCATCCAATTGACGACAGATTTCCATGTGAATATTCTGAAACGATATGCCATTTCAGTTTCTTTTAGAAAAATTTGGCACCGGACATGACAGGGAAGATTTTAATTTACCAGACATTTAAGACATTTGACAGACATCCATATGCATTCAGAGTCAACCTGGCACAGCCAGCACCATCAATAAACGCAGGATGTTGGCCAAACTTAAAAACAGCCTATAACAACTTACAAAAATACTCACTGTTCCTTGTGTTTCAGGCTACTTTTCTAATGACCTTAGGTGTCCACTGTATGATTGTCACTAACAAAAAGGGAGACAACGCAGAGATCAAGGAATAACAAAAATATATTTGTAAAAATATATAGAAAGCAGGAGCTATAGCACAAAACAAAATAAACAGTGGTCAGTCACGTGACTCTTCTAAGGCGGTGTCACAGTTGTGTATTGATTAGATCGGAGCGGGGCACAGATAACGGGATCACAGGAAAAATACTTACAGATTTCTTTGTAACATCGTTAGCCGGTGCAGCGACTAGGTCGCCACCGCTCATGGAACGCTTCACTGCGCACGCAGGGAACACCTCTGGGAAAATGCGCGCGCTCATCCATTCAAAAGACCGCTAAGCAGAAACCACTAGAGGTGGAGACAATAGGCCAAACACGCTCACCGGCCAAGTTATTCCCCGAATCGGTCTCAGCAGAGAAGGGTAACACAGACTAACACAAACGACTCAGAAGCACGAAAGGTCAACGATCTGGGTCAATTGGGACTTTCACTGCTGGTGAAACGCAGTGATAGGAGTGAACAGATGTGGGACCGGCGCTGCTAATGCTGTAGGCTTGGTTTAACTTTAGCGCAAGTACTGAATTTACCCTTAGCCCTGAGAACAGGACATTCATTTTTTCCAATGACCTGAACAATGACAGGAGTGGCACTTGACTTAAGTAAGCTTTACCACAGGAGCCAGGCTCAACCCTAGAGGAATGAAGCTCTGCCCGTAAACCAGAGGGTCTCAGTGGGCCAAGCCAAAATCTCTGAACGTCCCCACTCCCTCCAAATACGGGGCTCTGCAAAGCCACTTGTGTGTCAAAACATACTCATCCGCCAAAACCACAGCTTCGGAGACAGTCTACATTTTTCGATCTTTAATATACGTGGCTATAGGATCAGGGATTGTGTCCTTAAATTGCTCTAGCATAATCAGATCACACAGCCCCTGGAAAGTCGTAACCGCAGAGGCGGAACCCCACATTTAAACTGAAGATAACTCTTGCGCAAACTCAACATGTCTGTTTATCAGCCTTTTTTTATGGTTCTAAATCGTTGACGTACGCCTCAGCCCCAATTCATAAATCTGTAACAGCCATTTTAACCTTATCATAGCTGACACTGTCAGAGATCAAGGAATAACAAAAATATATTTATTAACTAAAGTAAACTATATACAATTAACAATGGTGAGTGGTTGCATGCATAGACAGTGCCAAAACAAACAAACCACAAAATTCCACAAACAAATATACAACGTCTACATGGAATCTCCTCAAAGAATGGGGGAAAGGTGTACCTACACCACCCGATGTCACAGGAAGGCCATAAAGATCATCAAGGATAGCAACCACCCGAGCCACTGCCTGTTCACCCCGCTATCATCCAGAAAGCGAGGTCAGTACAGGTGCATCAAAGCTGGGACCCAGAGACTGAAAAACAGCTTCTATCTCAAGGCCATCAGACTGTTAAACAGCCACCACTAACATTGAGTGGCTGCTGCCAACACACTGACTCAACTCCAGCCACTTTAATAATGGGAATTGATGGGAAATGATGTAAAATATATCACTAGCCACTTTAAACAATGCTACCTAATATAATGTTTACATACCCTACATTATTCATCTCATATGTATACGTATATACTGTACTCTATATCATCTACTGCATCCTTATGTAATACATGTATCACTAGACACTTTAACTATGCCACTTTGTTTACATACTCATCTCATATGTATATACTGCACTCAATACCATCTACTGTATCTTGCCTATGCCGCTCTGTACCATCACTCATTCATATATCTTTATGTACATATTCTTTATCCCCTTACACTTGTGTCTATAAGGTAGTAGTTTTGGAATTGTTAGCTAGATTACTTGTTGGTTATTACTGCATTGTCGGAACTTGTAGAAGCACAAGCATTTCGCTACACTCGCAGTAACATCTGCTAACCATGTGTATGTGACAAATAACATTTGATTTGATTTATTTATCCCGGAACACGCCCGGGCCCAAGTGTGTCCCATTTCGCTGACGACCCTCCCGGCTCCGCCCACCGACATCCTATGTCAATTCTGAGTGTTCCTCACATTAAGTTCAACTGTCAGAGTCAGTTGGAGAGCCAGGGCGCACTGCCTTCCTATCATAGGCCTACAGTAACTAAAGCTTAATAATAGTCACACCATACCAAACCTTCACAAATGTTTCTAAAATGTATTATGGTAATATCAAAAGTCAAGCTATTGTTTATAGGGAAAGTATGTGCAGAAGAGTGAATTTAAACCAGAGAAGAAAAAACCCACTACCCTCCCCTGTGCCGCCCACCACAGACAACCTCCCCCCGCCTAAAAAAGAAAACTCACCCCTATTTTGGAACACCCATGTCCCTTCATTACATTTCGAGCTGTCCCTTAGCGGAAGACGTGCTTATGTCAACAATTGCTTCCCCATGCATTCACTGTCTTTGTATTTATGAATATCAATCATACACCCAACATGTGTTTTCGTCATCAAAATAACGGGAGTCGGTCTTCGCCATGCTTGTCACCTCCGGTTCATTATGGGATCACGCAACATTGTTGGCCGTTATTTTTATAGCCTATATGTAGATATCACCTTTATCATAACGATGAAGATACACAATATTCTAAAAGCAAAGCATCTCTACAACGCTCATTTCATGTTTCAGCAGGCTGACGACAAAAACCGATGTGTCACTGCCAAGTACTGATTAACGTAATGATTCAATTGAAATCACAGGACAGTACATGTGCCTCTGGTTGAAGAATCCCTGCGTGAGAAAGTAGTGCTTACTGTGTTGTGTGAATCAGAAAGGATGTTACAATTCTATGCTATAATCAGTGCATAACTGAGATGGTTCAACAGAAAGTCATACAGAGAGTAAGACACAGATAGAAATCAAAAACTTTATTACAAAAATAAGTTACACTCACCTCCATTTTACAGTATAAAACAATTTATTTGCAGGAATGCAAAAAACGTTGTTGGCCACCAACAATGGTTTAAAACTGCTAACATCTTTTCAAAAGGTGGTTGTAATGATTTTATTGAGGGAGTTAACTGTGTACAAAACCGGATGAATAGTTCGGTATCCTTTTTGCTATACATGGAATACAAATCATAGCTGCAGTATCCCTTTGACCACAATGACAACGATCCCCCACCCCCCTGAAACAGCTACAGGCACACGGGCAATTCATTTCAATCAAGTGGCTTAACTAAATAGTAGCTGGCTTAGAGTTAGAGGGGGACTGTTCAAGATTTCACATGATTGGGACATTTCTTTTAAACTAAATGGGGTCGGGGGAGGTGTGTAACTGACTGAACATAATTATGTTCTATTCTTTTATTTTATAAATCCATTGGAGTGGCAAAGGGACACTGCAGGGCTTTTTCAAAGACAGTTAATGCCTTCGTTGATGTTCAAGCCTTTACAAAAGTAACATTTTCCAAACTATACAACCAGTAACTACAATAATCTGAATAAGCAAGGCAGCTAATTCAGTTGAAAATAGGATAAAAGCAGGGCTTGTTCAGGCTCATCATATGCAATTATTTTGCACGGCCAGTTTGACTGTTTGCAGTGTCAGAACTGCAACAAAATTACTATATTACATTAAGTACTTTCGGTTGTTCTGCTGCTCTTGTGCATATTTTGTAGGAAACAAGCCCTGCTTTCATCAATATAGTTTCCCTATTTACAGTACAGGCAGGGTAGTTTAATCCTCTGTACTGAGGTAGTTAACCAACCCTTTAAAAGACAAGTTCTGAAAAGAACCACTTTCCTGGAATGCCTGACTTATCCATGCCTGGTGGTCACACCCAAAACCTGCAGATGTTCTCTTCAAACATCCAAATCAAACGATTAAGATTAACATGGATATTCCGACAATAAAAATTCCGATTAGCACAAAAATATACAATAGCATCAAGCTCCTTTGAGCCACTTCAAACTAAAACTTAAAAAGTGCAAATTCTTCAATAATTATCTAAAATGGCATTGGGGGAGGGGAGGGGTGTGTGTGTCTAAATAATCTGGTGATTGTTTAGGTGGCAGTTTGGGGGAGATGCTTCTGTAAGGCTGGAATATTGGACCATTTCGCTGACTTATCCATCCGTATCCTTTGCCGCTTCTGGTGTAACCCAACACAGTAGGTCAGTCTTCATAGTGACAGGTCAGGATCGGCCTCGAGCCCTTTTCCCTGTTGGCCAAGCAACAGATACAGAATATAATCATCACTAATGACATTCAATCATTTAACATTATATAAAACTAGTTCAGGGTAATCCTAATATGCGGATTTAAATATATGCTAATCTAAATATGCAGAGGAACAGACCTTTCAGAGTTGGTGCTCTGAAAGGTGACATCAGTCAAGGCAGTTGTCTTCAAATGTTGAGAATAAGCATACTTTTAGTCATGTATATAATAACCTAAAATGTCCAAAGTGTCCAATCAGATCTTAGCGGTAAACTATCAGCGTAACCAGAGTTACTCCAGGATAGAATATAAGTATTTCATCATTTGGACATAAAGCTAAAGACATTTGCGTACATAACATTTTTCCAATTTAATGTGAGGGACATCTAGCCCAGCTTTCAAAAGTAAAAATAAAAATGGGTCCATCTGTATGACTGATTCCTTACTTTTCTAGGCTTCTCACACACCTTGGGTCAATTTATGCCAAATAAGGAAGACAAATGCAGGTAAAAAATAATATTTGTATAAAAAGGTAATTCAAGTTAAGGGGGAAGAAGTCCTGTCCAAATAGTATGTTTGCATTTAACATATAGCTGATGGCAAAGATTTGCTTTGACTATTAACACAGCTAGTCCCCATTTACCCAGTGCCCCTTTGGTCCCCTGCACACCTCTGCTTGATCCAGGTCCACTTCCTCCTCGCTGGGAGAAACCCCCTAGTCTGCCCCTGGGCGTGACAGCTCCACGGCCCCGGGAGGATAGGACACCACCACCACGGGCTCCGCCTCGGGATCGTCCTCGGCCGGGAGATTGGAAGTCCTCATAGCCATAGTAGGGGTCTTCATAGCCGCCCCGGTAGTTGTGGTAGTCGTAGCCATAGTAATCGTAGTAATCGTCATAGCCGTAGTAGTCAGGGGGGTAGGAATAGCCACCACGGCCGCCGCCTCGTCCTCTGCCTCTTGTGGGAGGTGGCATCTGGGGTGGGCCGTAGAAATAGTAATCGTCATACCTGTGAAGAATGGGTAGGCAAGAGGATATGCACTTGTTTAGTAACCATACAGGACACGAGAATTTTATGTTTTTCATGTTTTAAACTTCTGTTCAGTCACTCAAGAGAACTCAATGATGAAAGGCCGCCCAACAATGTAACTATAATGAAGGTCTCGAATAACTGCAAATCAATGGTTTGCTTACATTTGTGTTTTAGCCGCTTGCCTCTGGGCTTTGCGTTCTTTCCTCTTCTGATCAGGTGGCTTGGCGAAGACTATTTCAATGTGCTCTCCCTCCAGGTCTTTCCCATTCAGGTCGGCCAAGGCCTGTCAAGATGCAAGTTTAATATCTATTCAAAAAAAATTGCAATTTTTACCACAATTTCGTGATACTCTCATTAGAGAAATATAAAGACTCCAGCCTGTACCTTGACTGCTCCGTCTCTCTCCTCAAAGTGGATAAAGGCATAGTCTTTTAGCTTCTTCACCCGCTCCAACTTGCCAAACTGACTGAAGGCCTTTTCAAGTATTTCCTCCGTTACAGTACTCGCAAGGTTCCGGACAAACAGCACTTTCACCTGGGAGGGGAAAAGTAGTGGTGGGTTATCAATCCCGTAAATCCGTTTCTGGCTCTCAGACACGGGTGGTTACCTCTATTCTTACTCCTTGGTCAACAGCCTCCAACACAAATCAGTGTTCGTCTACAAGTTTATGGATAGACAGAACAAAGATCAAATCACAATTTATTCACAAGCAAAATGAGCCATGTTATCTTTGCTCCCCATACCTTGGCCATGACTTCAGGATCAGGGTCTTCTATGGGGTCGGCCCACTCCACAGTCACCACATTCCCCCACACCTTGACCTTGCCACTCATCAGCCTGCGGCGGGCCTGTGCTGCAGTTTTGTGGTCTTCGTATTCCAAGAAGCAAAAGCCTCTGTTCTTTTTCTTGTCATCTGGCTGATGGTACAGTATGACATCGTTAAGACCCTCTGTTGAAAGAGGGGCAGAAGGGGAAAGGCATAAAGGGTATCCTAGCTGAACAGTGACCAGTGCACCAGACAGCTCGCTCTAGCTCCTCCATATGCAATGCCAAGTCAAAACATTTAACTCTGAGTACCTTACTGAAAAGCATACAACAGTTGGCACCAGAAGAGAATATTTCACATTCAAGACTTTATGCAATCAAAGAATGTTCCCTTCAGTTTACTCAAAACATTTAGTGTCTCCTTTATTTGACACAGCTGTTCTCTTTGGACATTAGTCTCGAGAGACTGTTGATTTGTGCCCAGTCAAGTGTCCAGTCAGATCTTAGCGGTAAACTATCAGCGTAAACAGATTTACTCCAGGGTAGAATATATGCATTTCATCATTTGGACACAGAACCATCACATTGGGAATGAACTATTACATTACAAAATATAGCCCTCACATAACTCTTAACTCAGAATAAACGCAATCTAACACACTAGTGCAGGCCTGCCAATCCTTGTCCTGGTGGGCCCAAGCACTGTTTTTCATCCTCTTCTAATCAGGGACAGATTCAGACCCGGGACACCAGGTGAGTGCAATTAACTGCCAGAAACAAAAAACAAAGGTGTTTTGGCCCTCCAGGACCAGGATTGGGCAGCCCTGCTCTAGTGCTTGATCATGATTGGTGCATTCAGTGATAGTAAGGCAACATCTACAGACAGTTGTCAAAGTTACTGCTAAGCCAAGGAAACTATCACTTTTGCCAAGACAACATGACTGGCCCTTCAAAATGTCCAGAGGATCATTCAACCTTACCTGTGACTTTAGCAAACTCTTCCACAATCTGATCTTTTGTTTTACTCTTGGGGATGGAACCAACAAACAGTCTATTATTGGCCACAGAGATGCACACGCCAATATGTTTGCCGGGTCGAATTTCATTGTTGTTACACTGTGGGGAGAGGATAAGAGAGTTCATGACATGGTTGGGTGGGCTTAAATTCTCCATTCCTACTGTTCTGTCAGGAGAGAAGTTTACCACAAGTGTTTCATACCAGCTTGACAGCCTCCTGTGCCGCCTCTTTAGTGCAGAAAGTGACAAAGGCGTAACCTCTGTTGAGGCCACTGAGTGGATCCATCATCAGACGCAGGTCCCAAATGGGCCCAGCTTTCTCAAACAGAGGTACCAGCTCATCCTCAAATAGATCTCTGGGGATCTTGCCAACAAAAATCTGAGATGATAGCAAAATGGAGGTTATCTTGGTGTGAAAGAAACATTGTTAAAATAAATCTCCAAAATACAGAATTAATGTGTCCAGTCAGATCTTAGCGGTAAACCATCAATGCAACTGAAGTTACTCCAGGAAAAAGTACATGATTTCATCATTTGGACACAGAATGCAGAAACACCATCCACACTGAGGAAAACTATTACACACTAATCGAACACTATTTAAATATTGTAGAGACATACCTCTGTACCGATCGTGGGCTGTGTCCCTGAGTGATCCGACTCCGGGGGAGGACCTCCATACTTCCGCTGACCCGTTGTCACGTCAAGTGTGTAGCCAGTTCTCTCCAGCAGGGCCTGTTCATTTAAATAACATAATTCAGGTCAAACACACTCCAGAGAACAACTGCACGTCATAAAATCTCTACGACCGCTTATTTCAAGAATATTTGTTAAACCCATACTTTGATTTTGGCCTCATCTGGTCCTTTGCTGGAGTCTGAGACTTTGGTCCCCTGTTTCTCCCTCTGTCTGTATGTCTTCATAACTCCACAAAGAAAGGCACTTTTGTTCTGTTGAGTAAAAAAAATAAAAAAATAATAATAAATACATATACTTTATAGCAGTGTTTCCCAACCCTGGTCCTCAAGTACCCACAACAGTACATATTTTCATTGTAGCCTGGACAAACACCTCATTTAGCTCATTCAGGGCTTGATGATTAGTTCAGAAGTTGAATCAGGTATGCTACTTCAGGGTTACAATAAAAATGTGTACTTTGGGGGTACTCAAGGACCAGGGTTGGGAAACACTGCTTTAGATGGTGAAATGGCAGCATTTCATTTAAAGACGCACAGTGCAGTCTAATCATTTACATTTGAGTCATTTAGCAGACGCTCTTAACCAGAGCGACACAGTAGTGAGCATACATTTTCATACTAATTATGCAGTTGACCCAACTTCTACTACGCCGCCCCCCTCCAAACATACCTGGACATGTGAGAGGTCGCTGTCCTTGAACTGCAACAGAACTTGCAGAGCACCTTCTTCGTTGAACTCTTTCAGAGCCTCGATCGCTCTATCATCTAAGTCACTGTGAGATACTAAACCTGAGGAGACACCAGAAAACATCCATTACTAGCAGGAACAGAACTACGGGATATCTTCTCAAAACGGATCTAGCCGCAATGCATGTTTGGAGGTATCAAAGTTCTTGTTTTTGTGGCTATAACTGCGTTGGGGATCTCTGAAATTTTGAATAATGCAGTCATACTTCAGATAACATTGTCAGAATGTTTTTTGACAAAGTGCATTGAGTAACAGCACCTTCAACCCTTGCAGAACTAATCACAACAGATGTGATGTAACGGTCCTCTGCACTGTGCGTTCCTAATGAGCGTGTACACATTCTGCTCTTGGAAGACCCATCACCTGTCCCAGCCACCGACAGCTGCTGCCATTGTTCTTGCATGTGCCCATCTGGCTGAATTCTCTGCCTGAGACTGTACAGAGAGACCTCCGCCGAACTGTGGCCTAACTCGCCGCTCATCTGTGCTGATACACTTGAATTCTTAAACACAACACTGGCCGTGTCGCCAGTGGTCTCTGCCCAGATGTACCTCTAAGACAACGGAAATGTAGACATGACATTTATTTCACACCGATATTGGTGGTGTCCAAATTCTCTTTTGTCATAACACTGCAGTACCCATTTTGGTAGGAAACCACAAAAAGTTGCTTGAGGATCCCAATTCCCACATTCAAAATGTAATGTAATACATGACAGCACATGCAATAGCAAAATTTTAATTATGTATACAAATATGCTGGGTATTCAGTGTGCCTTACCTGCTATGTAAATTTCATCTAGTTTTTCAGCAACTTTCTGTGGTAAACCAGCTTCTAATAAAGTCTGGAAGTGTTCAGAATGGGTAACTGCAGCAGTGGTATCCATTGGTTCTTCTGGACCATTTCCATTAATATGTTCTGTGGCCATGTCTCCAGAAATCTGTGCAAATGCAATGAGCCAAATTAATGCTGGGTCAAGTGCAAGGCTGTTGAGAGCTTTTGGGGGATGTCATGTTCAACAGGCACACATGGGTCCATGTGGTCCCTTACAGTGGAATCAGGTCACATTTTAATTACAATATTTGATTTTGCATGTCTATCAAATTTGATAATGCTGACACTTATGAAGCTAGGCTACATGGTAAAACGTGTGTACACGCAATTACACATTTCCCGCCTTTGACTAGGTTTGAAGAACACATTTGCACAACACGCTAACTAACATTTACAAGGGCTTGGCCTGATTGCTAAATTAGTCTACTGATTGCTGACTTCAGCACAAACTAACGTTATAGTTGATACACGTGTTCCTTCGGCAGTGTAACTACCACCAGTTTCCGGTAGCTAGCAAGCCGGTCAACAAGCATGTGTACAGGAGTATACTACGTGGTCGACTAACTATTAACAATGGTTATAACAAATGCTTGATACGTGGTCTCAAGCCACTGACGCTGTATTCACTAGTAAGCAAACTTAGCGAGCATTAATGTAAGTCAAATTGAACTCCCGTTATTTCAGTTCATCTATCTATATCAACCAAAAACGCATAGTTAGCATTGTGGCCTAACGTTAGCCAACATCAACTAGCTAGCTGCGTTATCCAAATACTGTATATAGCCCAACAACTTAACGTTAGCTAAATAATAGCATGAGGTACTAACTAGCTAATGATAGTCCTCACGCTGTCAAGTCGCAATAACAAACCTTACTAGCTAAGCATGCCAGTTTGCTACGTTGGCGGGATGAAATGAAATGTTTTATTAGCCAACATTGGTTAGCTGAAGAACTAGCTCGCGAGTTGCATTAAAACTATGGCAGAAGGCAATCCTCTTGAAGTTTGCACGCTCACGCGTTACTGATAGCTCCTTGGCAGGCTGGGTTAACCACGGGCTGGGCTAGCCCGTGACAATGAACATGTGTCATTCCTGATCTGTCAGAATTAGCTCACTTGGCTAAATTAGCTATCTAGCAACATTAAAAACATGATAGCTCATATGTAACTTGCTGGTTGACATAATTTGGCTCGAATGTCATAGGTTGATGTTACCAGCATCTTTGGTTTAACAGAGGCCTTCTTGTAGTATGCTAGCTAGCTTCGTGGTTTGTCAACGTGCCGCCACATAGGGAGAGTCCATTTTCAAAAAGCCGGTCTGTAGAACCCGTCCCAACCACCAGTTTCCACATTGTTTGAAACACCACAAGCTCACAGACTTTAGCTATACATTGTACTATGATCACGTGACCAGTTAGTAGTATTCATCATACCTGCCGATGGATCACCAACTTGTATGGTGTTGATTGTTTCGGAAGGAAAATGTGAGAATTAAAAGAGGAAAAAGTGTAAAAACTCCCGGCACTGGTCCGGCTCCACTCATTCACTCTTGAGGATGTAAAATGGCTGCCACGTTCACGCGGTTTCTACTAGTTACCACAGCCACAAAGTAAACATTATTTAAAAATGGCTTTCGTAAACATTAATTAAAATAAAAAACTGATTTTGGGGTTTAATTTAAGGTTAGGGTTAGACATCCGGTTAGCACTGTGGTTAGGTTTAGGTTCAAAATAACATGTTAAGAATATTAATTATAGAACAAGGCGGGGTTTAAGACTTTGTGGCAGTGGTAACTAGCGAATACCCGTTCACGCCGCGAGTTTTTTTTCTCATCGATGGGGTTTCTTAGACACCCATGCACGGGCTTGTCTAGTAGAGTGGCAGATGATCAAGGTTTTGTATGGAAGGCAATTCCCTCCACGATTTTTTAAAACGTCGATAGCTACTGTCTAAACATTGACATACTAACTAAACATGTCGAGATAGCTTCTTCATTTGTAGCATTATGTGGCGATTTCCATCTTTCCATGCTGCAGAGATCAACACAGCAGGGCTGCCAGCAGAAGAGCTGGCATATGCCCCAACACTTTGGATTCAGTTTAATACAAAACATTGACAAGCGTTGATTAAAGGGACAAAATACTATTGAGACTGATTTGTCACATGATTTGCCAACTCGTGCACAATTAATATGTGATTCAGTTAATTAGCCTACTGAGAACAATCAAAGCTGCAGGTAGGCAAGAAAAGCCTTTCAAATCAAATGTATTTATATAGCCATTCTTACATCAGCTGATATCTCAAAGTGCTGTACAGAAACCCAGCCTAAAACCCCAAACAGCAAGCAATGCAGGTGTAGGAGCACGGTGGCTAGGAAAAACTCCCTAGAAAGGCCAAAACCTAGGAAGAAACCTAGAGAGGAACCAGGCTATGTGGGGTGGCCAGTCCTCTTCTGGCTGTGCCGGGTGGAGATTATAACAGAACATGGCCAAGATGTTCATAAATGACCAGCATGGTCAAATAATAATAATCACAGGCAGAACAGTTGAAACTGGAGCAGTAGCACGGCCAGGTGGACTGGGGACAGCAAGGAGTCATCATGTCAGGTAGTCCTGAGGCATGGTCCTAGGGATCAGGTCCTCAGAGAGAGAGAAAGAGAGAATTAGAGAGAGCATACTTACATTCACACAGGACACCGGATAGGACAGGAGAAGTACTCCAGATATAACAAACAGATAAACTGACCCTAGCCCCCCGACACAAACTACTGCAGCATGTATTTATAGCCCAAACATGTATTTACAGCCTAAAATCGGACCATTTATTTGTGTTAATAGAAAATGTGAATGTGATCCAATTTGGTTTTGTATTAAAATGTATCAATCCGGGGCCTAGTGTTTAGAGCATTGGGCCAGTAACCGAAAGGTTGCTGGATCGAATCCCCGAGCTGATGATGTAAAAATCTGTCGTTCTGCCCCTGAACAAGGCAGTTAACCCACTGTTCCCCGATAGGCCGTCATTGTAAATAAGAATTTTTCTTAACTGACTTAGTTAAATAAAAGGTTCAATTTAAAAAAATAAAAAATTGATTGGAATTAAATAGACAAATCGTGATGACATACTGTGTGAGCAACTTACAGCAACAAAGGCCTACAGGACTCTAACCTGCATAAAGCAAACTCCGCCATGTTAGTTCTATTTTCCAATCAGTTGTTGCCAAAAATGTTTTAAATATGACCTGGTCAGAAATAATCTGGTCCCATCATAGTCCATATAAAACTGTTTTACAGCTGATTTATTACTATATCATACCCTCCAACTAGGGTCCAGAGTTTTATCTGGTTAGGTTAGCCCAGTGGTTTTCAAATCTCTTCTAGGGACTTTCACAATTTTGTGTTAGATGTTCACCTGATTCACCTAATCAAGGGTTAGCTGACAAGTTGAATCAGGTGTGCTAGTTCTAGAATAGATCAAATACATGAACTGGCTGAGGATGCTCGAGGAGAGGTTTGAGAACCACTGGGTTAGCCTAGCAGATCAGGAAAAACTCTGGGCCCCAGGACCCCCCTGTCTGCACAACACATATTGCAGGATCTATAAAATGTGAGATGATGTATCCTGACTGTTTATTGAAATACCCCCCTCCCCCACCATATCTTGGACCTGTGGTGCCACCTCTGAAATTACACAATGTTACAAATGAAGAAACATATCCTATGGGTATGCTCTACCACCCTCAAATTCAACTCTGGACCTTGAAACCAGTTGTACCCCACTAATTAGGAACTGATTTAGACCTGGGGCAACAGGTGGGTGCAATTCATTATCAGGTAAAACAGAAAACCTGCAGGCTCCGGCCCTGGCAGGGTAAGAGGTGAATACCCCTGCTTTACTCTCTCGAAAATTTCAACTTAGTATCTCAACATTTTGAGATAGTATCCCGAAATGTTTACTCGCGTATCTTGAAATTTCTACTTAATACCTTGAAATGATGAGATTGTATTGACCTAAAAAATGACATTAAAAAAATGTGCTGGGAATGGGCTTCCATAGTTCTGTCTAAAAGGGATGCAGCTTTTGTCAAATTTGACTTTTCGTAGCAGGTTTAGGAGAACTTACACAGCAGGTTAGGAGAATTAGCGTAGCAGATTTGGTTAGGAAAGGGTTAGGGTTAGCTAAAAGCCCCCAAAAATCTATTTACGATGTCAATTTGACCAAATCTGTACCCCAAATCAAATCCAAATCAAATGTTATTTGTCACATGGTGTAGACAAAAGTGTAATGCTTACTTACAATTCATTTTCCAACAATGCAGAGTTAAAGATAAATATAGAAAAAAGTTGAAATAGTGAGACTAGGAATAAATACACAGTGAATAACAAATAAAAATGAGTAAAAATAACATGGCTACCGAGTCGGTGTACAGGGGTACGAGGTAATTGAGGTACCTATGTATGTGTAGATATGGGTAAAGTGACTAGGCAACACGATAGATAACACACAGTAGCAGCAGCATATATAGTGAGTGTGAAAGTGTGTGTGTGTGTGTGTGTCATCTAGACATGACCAATTATCAACAGTAAATTGACCAATCCCATTACTGAAATGCATGAATTTAAGTGGAATTAACCTCAATCCTTTTCATTATCTTTTAAAAACTAGTTGGCTGTGTTTGATACTATTGGGATATGCTATTTTCAACTAAATTACAATTTTTTAGACATCATAGTAACTAGTATGTGTCAGTCAGGTTTTTAAGCTACACAGTTCAGATCCTATTGAATTTCACTCAATATTTTTTTGAAGAATAATCAGACACTAATTCCTGCAAACCTCTGAGGTGTAGAGGCCAATATTATTGTCTCAGTCTAACTGTCCTGGTAATGCAGGGTTGTATTCACTAGTACAAAACTTTAAATGTTTCGCAACAGAAAATAAAAACAATTGATTCTTATTGGACAAGTTCAGGTAGATACCTCCTGGTTCCAGTCTGTTTTCATCTGTTTGGTGCCTAATGAATGGTGCCTACGATCCTGCTTCTAGGGAGGAGTTGGAATCATCCTTGGTTGACAGGGGAGAGAACCGTAGTTAAACACCCCTGACAATCCCCTTTTTCACCAAAACATGTCACCCTCTTCATTGGCTTGTTCTCACTAACATCCGATGTAAACAAAGAAGTTCAAGCGATCAGGCAAACAGTGTTCATTCCAGAGACCGCCACTCTTATCACGAAATCCTGTATAGTTTGACTGTTTAATTCGATTAGTTGATAAATAGCTGTGATAGTCGTTGGCCCTAAAAAAGATGGAAACAAAAGTTGCTATTCTTCTGACAACAGTCAATCAAGACAACTTGTGGTTTGGTTTTTTAAAGATTGTGCTGCTAAACCGGCACTTGTGAGCACACTTATGCTTTTAAATCCTCTTACTGAGACCTTTTCTCAGTAGGCTAATGGCTGGCTGTATCACATTTGTATCATAGCCCCTATATATTGTCATGATCACATGACATCCTCCACCACAAGCTGATCACAAACCATGAGAAGTTGACTTGAATGCCCAGAGAGTTACATATTTTGCCAGAGCCATTTGAGCATGCCCTTTGCTTATTCATAAGGTGTGGAGCCTGAGCAAAGGGCATGACCAATGTCATTGTGCAGGGCCCTTGTCATTTATGAGCTCTAGGCTCACCATAAGACGGGACCCTAAGAATGATGGGTTTGTAACTAATTAATTCACTTGGCAAACGGAAGCCGGACATGCTGCATTAATTAAGCAAGCCATCTTTGTAAAATATGCTATTCTTTCTGCATATGTCACCCATGGATGACTCATAATCAATTTGCGTAGCTTGAAGGGGTGGTTGGAAGAAGTTTCTGAACTTCCTAAATATTCACATATGGCCACTGTATGTCTCCACATCTCAGTGGTAAATTTATAGGCAGGGAAAGCTGACCTTGATAGTGACCTGACTCTACAACACACGTATCTATTCAATCTCCCATTCAAGGGTCTGATTTCCACTGTCCCTCGGGAATAGGGATCCTTGCACGAATGGAGCTAAACATATGTTTGTACTACTTTAGTTATATTTTATACTCTAGTTATTACAAAGCATTGGTACCTATGACCTAGTCAGTTGTGTAGAGAAAGTGAGAGATTAACTATTTTAAAGTATTGTAGGATAAGTAGATTTGATTAATATGTTTCCCTCCAAAAATCATGATATTCTGTGTTATTAACTAGCTAGACCATTTACTCTCCGTAACTTACAGTTTAGGCTGTGCATTTGTCATTTAAATGAAGATTTGTAAGAAGGGCTCTAGCTAGTTCTTTTGGTTTATTTTCAAGTGCCCTTCAATCTTTTACATTACATTCAAAAACATAGTAGCCTGAAAGTCAAAGAGCTCAGCTCTATTACATTGAATGAATGTGTTAGCTCTGATCAGTGGTGGAAAAAGTGCCCAAACGTCATACTTGAGTAAAGGTAAATATACCTTAATAGAAAATGACTCAAGTAAAAGTGAAAGTCACCCAGTAAAATACTAGTTGAGTAAAAGTCTAAAAGTATTTGGTTTTAAATATACTTCAGTATAAATGTAATTGCAAAAATATACTTAAGCATCAAAAGTTAAAAGTATAAAATAATTTGAAATTGCTTATATTTAGCCAATGAGACAGCACAATCTTTAATTTTTTTATTTACAGATTACCAGGGCCACACTCCAACACTCAGACATAATTAACAAACTAAACATTTGTGTTTAGTGAGTCTGCCAGATAAGAGGCAGTAGGGAAGACCAGAGATATTCTCTTGATAAGTGTGTTAATTGGACCATTTTCCTGTTTAAAATGTCAAGGTAATCCACAGAAATTGTATCCATGTGCATATTACTCAAAAAGCTGTCTCCTGCAGAGAGGAACTATGATGTTGGCGATCGGGAGCTCCTGGCAGTGAAGTTGGCATTAGAGTGGAGACACTGGCTGGAGGGCACCCAGGACCCATTTCCCATCCTCAACGTACATACGGACAGCAAGGCGAATGAACCTGCGCCAAGTCAGGTGGGCCCTTTTCTTCACCAGATTCGATTTCACACTGACATATCACCCAGGTTAAAAAAACAAAACATCAAAGCCGATGCCCTGTCCTGTCTCTACGATTAGGGAGAGGTTCCTGTCTTGAGTGCACCCATAATCCCGCCCTCTCGAGTCGTAGCCTCCGTGCTCTGGGATGTAGATATGGACATTCGCCAGGCCCTGGAGAGGGAATCCACCCCTGCCACTTGTCCTCCTGAGTGCACCTATGTTCCCACATGGATAAGGGATAGGCCATTAACCTGGGCGCACACAGCTGTCATCGCTGGACATCTAGGTATTAACCGCACCATTCAGTCCATCTCTGGAAAGTACCGGTGGCCCACCTTGGTGCAGGACATCACTTGATATGTCAACTCCTGTTCTGTTCTCCCAATCTCCCCGGAACGCTCCAGCAGGGAAACTCCTTCCCCTTCCTGTGCCTCAGCATCCCTGGTCTCATCTGTCCATTGACTTTGTCACTGATCTCCCCTCTTCTGATGGTTTTACCACCATTTTGGTGATAGTGGACAGATTCTCTAAATACTTTTGTTTCATCCTTCTCGTCTCCCTACCGCTCTCCAGGTTGCTGAGGCACTGTTCCAGCAGGTCTTCCGGCACCATGGCCTTCCCGAGGATATTGTCTCTGATCGTGGCCCCCAATTCACATTATGTGTATGGAAGGCTTTCATGGAGAAGCTGAGGGTCATGGTCAGTCTCACTTCCGGGCACCGGCCCCAGTTTAACTGGCAAGCGGAGAGGATGAACCAGGAACTGGGGAGGTTCCTGAGGAGCCACTGCCAGGACCAGCAGGGGGACTGGGCCTGATTCCTTCCTTGGGCTGAATACGCCCAGAATTCATTGCAACACTCCTCCACCGGGCTGACTCCCGTGCAGTGTGTTCTGCGTTATCAGCCAGCCTTGGCTCCGTGGACTCAAATCAAATCCGAGCCAAACCGAAGCTCCTGCGGTGGATGATTGGTTCAGGAGCACAGGAGAGGTATGGAACGATACCCACGTGAGACTCCAGCATGCCGTCCGCCGTCAGAAAGAGCAGGCGGATTCCCACTGCAGTGAGGCTCCCGTGTTTCATCCTGGTGATTGCGTCTGGCTCTCCACCAGGAACCCCCTCTCTTCTCCTGCCCTGTAAGAAGCGGAGTCCCTGGTTTGTGGGGCCGTTCAAAGTCCTCAGGAGGGTCAGCGAGGTAGGGGTTGTTTAGGGGCCTCAAGGATTTTCTTTGCCAGTGTAGGGCCAATTTCCTGTCCCAGTTTACCCCTAAACATAGCCTGTTGCATGTGCTTTGGACCAGATACAAGGCAGTTGTATGAATCACCAACCCCAAGCTGTCTGCTGCCTTCTGAGGCTCTGTGGGGGTATTTACTTTACAGAGCTGTGAGACTGGGAACATGGCGGAGCAGGATTTATCTAAGGTTAAATAACCCTGTGTCAGAGGTGTGTACAGGAGGCGAAGTCAGATGCAGGAGAGCAGAGTGTAATAAACAGGCGCACTTTAATTCCGGTCCAAAAATGACAGCATATAAGAACAATAACGTGCCAAAAACACGGAACATAGCAAAAGTATAGCGCCTGACAAAATGCACATAACAATAAACAATTATACACAAAGACATGGTGGGGAACAGAGGACTAAATACATGCAGAAATTATGGAATGAAAACCAGGTGTGTAATGGAACAAGACAAAACAAATGGATATATGAGAAATGGAGCGGCGATGGCTAGAAAGCTGGTGACGTTGATCGCCGAACGCCGCCCGAACAAGGAGAGGAGCCGACTTCGGTGGAAGTCGTGACACCCTGGTCCATGGTCAATGATGCAAAGAACACCTCTTAAAAGAAGAGCTCTAACAGCGATCGAAGACATCAGGGTTTAGTTCCAGCAACTCCAAAAGCTCTGCCTACTGCTGGGCATATTAAGGGATGACAGAGCCTGTCCTGCTTCATACTGTCAGTACCTCACTGATCAAAGAAAGTCTTTGGAAGTCTGGGAGCCAGAAGCAGTGCTGTTGTCTCCATGTCAGGACCAGACGTTTACCCTTGCTAATGGCCAGTCCCAGGGGGGGGGCACTTGTGTAATCACAGGTGACCTTAGAATTTCTTCCCAGGTGACCTTTGAATGAAAGCTCCTGGTACTTTAATGTCGATGTAATGGCCAACTGCCATCCACTATTAAATGGCACCTGGCTTTACAGGTACGAACACAACTCAAATTAGATTTCATCAGGAACAGGCTGTTCCTGGCAAGGGAAGCATATTCTCTTCTTTATCTAAAGAGGCTCTCCATGTGCTGGCAGAATGATAGGCCACTTCATAACTCTATACTGTGTCTCCTCCACCAGTACTCAGATTTACTGGATAACATTTGGGATGTAGGGAACCATGTATTCAACAGAACGAAGCCAAACCAGATTCATTCATCTAGCATTACTTTCACACCTCTGATGATGTCCCTGTGAGTTGGGCTGGCTTTGTAACCTTCTCCAAGCACAACATTAGCAAGCAACAAAGTTGAAGCATACCTTGTTTAGGAAAGCCTTTTTAAGATACAAGATTCGTGGTCGTGCTAATGTCGACTTCACAGTTATAGGATATAGAGAATTTGTTCTCCATGACTTTGGCAAAAATACCAATAATCCATACATGTAATTACTAATTTCATTCAGACCCAATGAGGTGAAACTTAAGTAGACACTATCATTGAGCTTAGTGAAAGCTGTGATATAGAGGACAAAAGCTTCCCTTAATTGAATTAATCACAACTCTACTCATCATCTGAAAGGACGTGTATGGAATTTGAGGCAAAGGCTGTTGAAACAGTTTGATGTATGAGATTTCGCATTTGAGTCCTCTACTCTCTGGCTGGAGGTGATGTAAAATTAGAGAGGTTAGCTATTTTTCCCTTACACTGACAGCCTCAATCCAGCATGGACAAGTACATGGACACGCTATGCAGCCAAAGCCTTGGAGACCTACAGATGTAGGATCTTAATTTGATTACTATTTTGTTTGAGAATTCCCCTGTAGTGCAGGAAATGGAGACTAGTAGTGTATTTGAGCTTTAAAACGTTTTCTAAAAAGTTTGTAATTTCCACTATGAAATATCAAACTTGAATTGCCGAAAAACGAAAAATGTATCAACCCCTACAAAAATGTTTGTTAATTATAATCCACATAATCATTCAAACTTCCTGTTGCTGCAGGATTATTTTCCTACTGTCACAAAATATCTCAAATTAAGATTCTACATATTAAGCCAATGAATGAGGCCTTGGGAGAAGATCTTTGGGAGGGGCAGGAGTAACCACAACATGATGTTGCAGAGAGACAGGGTTTTGTAATGTTCATCATCACAATTAGCCTCATAGTAGGTGTTTATGACATGAAAGCAGACAGCTTTGAAAGTTCTCTATTTAGTCTGTTGATATTATTTATTTTCATTGAGAGGTTTATAGAACTGGGTCATTCTACAAATAGAGTGCCTTTTTGGTAGCCTAGTGTAGAAAATCTAGATCATAATACCGTAAGCCTCTCAGCTGCGGTAGGATCGATTTTCTTCATTTTAGGTTCAAAAGAAGCTTGTCGTCCTCTCACATGGTCCTGGCAACTTTACATTCCACTGTGTTTTGTCTAATTTTTTTGTTGTTGTTGTTTTTGTGTTTTGGAATGTCCGGTATCCCTGGGATACCATGCGGTCACAAAGTAAGTGATGTAAAACACATCTGTAGAATGAGTTCATTACACCCATAATGCTCATTGACTGGACCTTCCAAGTAACCTTAGGAATTATGCATCACAATCAGTGGAGGCTGATGAGGGGAGGACGGCTCACAATAATGGCTGGAACAGAGCAAATGGATTAGCACATGGAAACCATGTGTTTGTTGTATTTTATACCATTCCACCTATTCTACTCCAATCAAATTTCAATCAAATGTATTTATGAAGCCCCATTTACATCAGCCGATGTCACAAAGTGCTGTCATGACGTTGGCCTGGGGGTAGGTTTATGACAGTCATAAACACCCCCCCCCTTATCCTCTCTCTACCCTACTGATGTGACATTTGAAAATCCCTTGGTTAACATAGAGATTCTGGGAACATCAGAAAGTGGGGGGAAATGAACCATATTTTTGTAATCCGACCAGTTGAACATATGCGTGGGTACTTAATGAATATGATGTCAGTTCGGTTGTCATCTGAGACATTCTCATCAATGATAGGGTGACATAAACTCTACAGTGGAAAGTGTACACATTATAGTTATCGGATTCACATGGAATTGTTGTTCAATTTAAATGTTAGAATATAAAATGATTGGTGAAAAGATTCAAATGTAATTTTAGCTTCCAAATGAGAGATTTGGGTTTTCACAAGGTTAGGGCTCTGCTCAATCAGTGGCCCGCCCCTGTGAACAGACATGGGTTATAAAACTATGAAAACACACCCTTCTCCCTCCACTATATAAAGCCTTGACGAAAATGTAATCTCTTGTTCCGGGTACATTAGGATGACGATCCGATGTCAGAATGGTTCAGATAATAACTACAGAACGAAGCCAACCTCAGCGTGAGCTTTGGTTGCGAATGGTATGAACTTTGAACTCTTATTAACTACAGAAGTGATACCTCCTAGCCGTTGAGTTAGCAACAACAGCTAAAAGCGTGGGCTAGGAAAGGACAGTCAGACTATCCCGTCTACCACCTAACGACGACACTACAACGTTTCCCATTCACCTCCAGAGACACTCTTCAAAGGACTGTTGGGCAACACGGCCATCCATCTACCACCAACCTTAAAATTAATCACCTTAAAATGAATCACTAATAACATTAAATAAATAAGAATCTTCAGAAATTACTTTGTCAAAGCAACAAAATAACTAGGACTTTACAATGATGGTGAAAACATGGAGAAATGTTAGGGTTAAGTGGGTTAAAATCTTCCTGGAAGACACATAGCATGCACAGAAGAAAATGTCAAAATGCTGAATTGTGGCATTTTAGAAGTCTTTATTCATATTACAATCTGATTTACTGAGTTTTCCATGTCTATATTAAAAGGGAACTTCATTTAATATAACATGCTTTTAAAATTCAATATTTGTGCACAATTTCTAAAAACAATATCAAAGGGACAATAAAGGCACTCATTTCGTGGAATGATCCATAAATAAGATTGATTAATGCGACAGACACTTAATGGTCCAATCAAAATGGACAATGTTCAAAAAGGCCCCACATTTAACTACTGTATCCTCCTAACCACCAATGAGACAAGAGAAAAATATGTTCAATAGATTGCATCATGTAAGGGGATGGATGTAATTATTTATCATCCTAGAGCATCTGATCAAAAACAAAGTAAAGGGTTTCAGACCCCGTGCTTATTTATGAAACGCAAAAATGTATTTATTTTCGACCATATCAACATGTTAACTATTGCATTCTCTGTGACCTGACCACACACAAATCTCCCAGTGTTCATAAAAACTCTGGTCCTGTCCGTGGAAGTAAACTGGCATTCATCTGGCAAGGGAAAGTAACTAGATGTAGAGGAATGATTGGGCATGCAAGACAAAAATGGCACCCTATCATGTTAGAGTGATGAATCACTAATCTCACTTGCCCTCTGGCTGTTTGTGCTAATCATGTTTCGAGTTTCAATGTCACATGCACAAGTACAATGAAATGCCTTTCTTGCAAGCTCTAACCCCAACAATGACAGAATGTTAAAACATTGTTTTCAATAACAATGTAATACTAAAGATAACAAGGCAGAACAAAAACACACAATATATAAAAATAAGAAGAACACGATAAAGTAAGTAAGCATACTATATACAGGGTCAGAAAAAAAGTATGTGGACACCCCTTCAAATGAGAGGATTCGCCTATTTCAGCCACACCCGTTGCTGACAGGTGTATAAAATCGAGCAATGACATTCTAGACAATTCTTTGCTTCCAACTTTGTGGCAACCGTTTTAGTGAAGGCCCTTTCCTGTTTTAACATGGCAATGCCACCGTGCACAAAGCGAGGTCCATACAGAAATGGTTTGTCAAGATCGGTGTGGAAGAACTTGACTGGCCTGCACAGAGCCAGTCAAGAACGCAGACTGCAAGCCAGGCCTAATCGCCCAACATCAGTGCCAGACCTCACTAATACTCGTGGCTGAATGGAAGCAGGTCCACCCACCAATGTTCCAACATCTAGTGGACGCTGTTATAGCAGCAAACGGGGGACCAACTCCATATTAATACCCATGATTTTAGAATGAGATGTTCGACAAGTAGCTGTCCACATACATTTGGTCATGAAGTGTATGTCACTTTATATTTTATGATGACTTTTTTGGGTGGCGGTACCCCCTAAACCCCCTGGGCTCTGTACAGGGCACAAAACAACCACTCAGAGTTTAACAGGTTAATTAAGAAGAGATGCTGGACTGTTCTGGAGTGGCCGTCGAAGAGTCTAGGTCTGAATCACATCCATAACCTATGGCGAGATCTGAAAAAAGCATTTGGGGTAGGGAACCCCTCAAATATTGAAGAGCAGTTTGTGGCTGAAAAGTGGGTCAAATTGTCAGTAGAAAGATGCAGCAAGCTCATTGGTGGCTGTTTGTCTGCAGTTCTCTTGGCTAAAGGCTGTGCAACCAAGTACTAGCTCAGGGGTGCCAATAATTTCGTCCTTGCAATTTGTCTTAAAAATTTTAACTCTGTTTAGACATTTTTTATTGGTGAAATTTTTGAAAAATCCAATAACAAGGTGTGGTGCACAATTTTTTTATTTTTAAATTTCAACTTATTTTTAGAAGAAATTGAGAAACTCTATTCATCAAATATCCTCAGAAAACCCACATTGCAAAGAATCCCACACAAGTAGGCTACTCATCCAGCGACAATTTATATCTCATTAGTGGTCGCCATATTCATTTAAACCGTAGGATGCAGTTGCACACTATTGACTGAAGAGGTTGAATCTCTTTACTACTGCTGGGAAATAGCCAATGTGTGTTTTCATCCGAATTAGCCCGTGGGGAGTCTTTGTATGGTCATTTATAGTAATTCCATGCATGTGCGTGCACTGCGCATAGGAACACATAGGTTACTGTATTATACATATACTTGTATGGCATGGCGGGAAAGTTCCGTCTGTCGCAAACGTGCCCATGTTGCTAACCTCCCACGTCATGGAGGAATGTCACCTTTAATTCTCCAGGAGAGAGAAAGCCTACTGTCACTCCAATCGATAAATTGCCTCCCTTATTGGGCAGCAATTGGACAGTGCCAAACTCCCGCGCCGTGCGCACTCGTGCATTCCTCTGAAGTGATGGAGGTCCATCTGACCTGTCCTTAAGACGATATTGCTGACTTCAGACACATTTGAGTGTTCCATCACAAGAAAAAAACATTTATTTGGATACTTTCAAAGGATGAGACGAAATGTGTTGTGATGGATAAACGAAGATTGAACCATTCAGAAGGTCCACATTGATATATGTTGGTTGCTCTTTCATTATTTTTGGTAGCATACCATAGGCTATAACCTATTTGTTATGTGTTTTTTTTAAGGATAGTTTCATTTTATCATACCGAGGCTATGATAGGCTATCAAATTATCAAATAACATGTTGGTCATTAATAGGGACCAGCTTCCATTTTAATGCTTTTGTTTTGCTTCTTCGTCTAATCTTTGAATGCATTATGGCATTGCAAGAGGAAAATTGTAACTAATAACCTCTACAAAATTTGCTTCTTGAGTTTAATGAGAGATATCAGGACACCAGTTACAGGTGCTGCAGGTGTTGCAAAGTCTATAATTGAAAAACTTGGGGTGCATGCCCCAAACGTAAACTTTAAGACTATAACAAGTCAAATCAACTGTATGTTAAATATGTGCAAATGAAAAATAGTTGAGGAAAGGTCAAATAACACCCAGCACAAAGATTGCATATTTATCAATGGGAGTGAGTGAGCAATGGAATAACGGACAACAGGATGAAGGGTGATGGCCTTGTATGACTGATCCCTTTAGCACAGGAATGGCTGAGTCACATGCCACTCACTTATGGACACAATGCTCCACAGAGTATGTGGCACAGTATTACCATTATTGTTATCCCACAGACAGGTTTTGATTGATTTCTAAACTGAAATAATGTTGGTGTATAACTCAGCTCAGCCACTACCTTGACAAAGCGAAGGTTTAAGCCACAGGATGTGATAACAGCACAGGTATGCTATTTTTAGTCAGCTGGGTGGCTAAACCTGAAGAGCCACTAGGTGAAATGACAAAGTTATAGAAAGACAACATTAAATTATTTGAAGAACCACTGATTGCATGTGACGGATATAAATACTTAATTTGAAAAGGAAATTGCTGAACATGAAACTATTTGAATTCTGTTCATATTAGGCTTCCTTCTCTCAATGGATGCACACACATCAGGCTAGACATTTACATTCAAGATATTTACATTTAGAAATGCTTATAATTGCCTTTCCAATTAAAAACTGTGACAGACCCATCCCCGTGTTGTGGTTTGAGCAGGGATGCCCATGGAAGTAATGAAAATAATGCTTTTTTGTATTTCATCCCACATACATTGTATGTCCGTTGTTCAAGCATGACAAAGCCATAATACCATTTGCATAAGTAATGTGATCTGCAGCCATTTAAATAAGCCAGACTCTAGATATGTTTGTCAATTAAATTTTCTTTTCATAATTTTTTTTGTACCAACAGCTGTTTGGAAGTGTCACTGACTGAA
This sequence comes from Oncorhynchus nerka, assembly GCF_034236695.1. NCBI lineage: Eukaryota > Metazoa > Chordata > Actinopteri > Salmoniformes > Salmonidae > Oncorhynchus > Oncorhynchus nerka. Next base: position 71,427,234 of record NC_088413.1, read on the forward strand.
ATTGGTCCTTTTTAACATGGCCTTCATGAAAAACCAATTTGCCTCCGTATGCCAAACATCCAGCTACTCCCTAGTAGGCAGTAATAAAGTCTTGAGTGTTCCCTATGCTCCTAAATTGAATTTAGGGGCGAAAGGATTACATTTAGAGCTTCATGCTGAGTATTGACTTGACATTGATGTCATGGGGCTGCAATGACACAGTTAGAATACTATGCTGAGCATAACAGCCTCCAATATAACCGTTGAATCACTGATTCCCTGATCATTTCTGCCACCGTGTGGAGAAGTGATCTACTCATCGAGAAAATTTGTCATTTTGAATACAAATAACCTGTATCATGTTATAATATACTCTAATCAATGTTTTGTCACACAAAAATAATAAACCAAAAATTATGTTTTTTTCCCCCCCTTCGCAGTGGCTCCAAATATAATGGAAGGCACAGTAGGGAAAGCATAGTAGTAAGAAAGAGAAAAGGATCTGGATTAGGGACACAGACATAGTAATGGAGAACGAGGAGTATGGTAGATAGTTCTGGAGCCTAAGAGTTTAAATAAACTGCATGTCAGGACCAGAAGGCTCCTTCAAAATGGAACCAAAGACTGATATGGTGTTGGTAGTGATCTTTCTCAGCATCGTGACCCTGATCACTGCCTTAATGAACAGTGCAGTCATATTGATGATCATTAACACAACAAAACTCCACCTTCCCGCAAACTACCTGATCTGCTCTCTGGCTGTCACTGACTTCCTGGTGGCCATCTTGGTGATGCCCCTTAGCGTCATCTACATCGCCACAAAGAAGTGGCTGCTGGGATGTGTCGTCTGTGAGGCATGGCTGAGCGTGGACATGACCTGCTGCACCTGCATCTGTGTGCCATCGCACTGGACCGCCACTGGGCCACCAACTGCCACCAACGCCCTGGAGTACGCCTGCAAGAGAACCCCGCGCCACGTTGCCATCATGGTTACCATCACGTGGACCATCTCTGTCCTCATTTCAGTGCCGCCTCTGTTATGGAGGCACAGCGGAGATGACAACTTCGGCAATTACACCAAGTGTCTCATCAAGCATGACCACATCGGCTACACCCTCTATTCCACCTTCGGGGCCTTCTACATCCCAATGGCCATCATCCTCATCCTCTACTACCAGATCTTCATCGCAGCCGGACTTTGTACCACAAACAGAGCTCCTCGGGAGCCCAGTGTAAGAGGAGAGCCAGCAGCCACAACTGCCTCAGCAGCTGCCGTGTCGAACCAACGTCTCTCTGTGCGTCTGAGCAGTCTGCCTCGGACCCCACGCTAAACACTGAGCTAAATATACTAAATATACTCAAATATGACCGGGGGGGACCTGTGATGAGAGGACCCAGATCTGTGCATCCAGAGAGAGAGAAAAGCTGCCCGCACACTGGGCCTCATCCTGGGGACTTTTATCGTATGCTAGCTGCCTTTCTTTGTTAAGGAGTTACTGGTGGGCCTCCGGGTGTTTCATGCCTCAGCACAGGTGTCAGACTTTCTCACGTGGCTGGGATACGTTAACTCACTCATCAACCCCCTGCTCTACACCAGCTTCAATGAGGACTTCAAGCAGGCCTTTAGGAAACTGCTCCGATGTAACGAGTGCAAATATGACTGCTTTCTTGGATATGTCTGGGCTGATTGTTTTTTTGTTTTTTTTACCCCCCTTTTCTCCCCAATTTCGTAGTTTCCAATTATTAGTAGTTACTATCTTGTCTCATCGCTACAACTCCCGTACGGGCTCGGGAGAGACGAAGGTCGAAAGTCATGTGCCCTCCGAAACACAACCCAACCAAGCCGCACTGCTTCTTAACACAGCGCAGATCCAACCCGGAAGCCAGCCACACCAATGTGTCGGAGGAAACACCGTGCACCTGGCGACCTTGGCTAGCGTGCACTGCGCCCGGCCCGCCACAGGAGTCGCTGGTGCAAGGATATCCCTACCGGCCAAACCCTCCCTGACACGGATGACGCTAGGCCAATTGTGCATCGCCCCACGGACCTCCCAGTCGCGGCCGGCTGCGACAGAGCCTGGGCGCGAACCCAGTCTCTGGTGACACACTGCGATGCAGTGCCCTAGACCACTGCGCCACCTGGGAGGCCCCCTGGGCTGATTGTTGATTGGCTGTAAACAATATATTAAAGAAGCCATATGTTTTATACTTGAAGAATACATTTTCTTTTGGAATAAAAGCTGGTTTCATTCTGAGACAATTGTATTGCTCCTTTATCCAGAAGAGTTTGAAACAGATAATTTACAATAAGTATATACAGTGCATTTAGTTGACGATATGTTAATAAAAACAAAAGTAATAAAATACTAAAAGCAATTAGTCTTAATGCTTTACAGTAGCTTATAGAATTAACATTTTGAATCCAATAATACAATTACTGAGTGGAGTTATGACTCATGACATTGTTGCTGAGCTAAGAAGAGCCTTTAATGCTCAGAGATTTCATGTGCCATCCTCCATGCTTATTGAGTTACATCTGCCAGGGCCTAGTGTCCAACGCAACCAAGGCCGGGAGACTTAAAAACACAGGTAAACGGAAAGATGAAGAGATACTTCCGCAACTTAAAGGGGCAATCTGCAATTTAAACAATAACAAAGCCCACCCCACCACTGTTTCGGCACAGCTAAAAGATGGTGCTGGAGAAATGTAACCACTCAAATTCATAAACAACAATAGATGCAATAGATACATGATCAACATTATAGTTTTATCTATGTTTTTAGGCCATAAAGTGTTTGTTTACAATTACATGGAGTATAACAATGGAGTACAACAAGCTTATATTTGGGGTTCTGAGGGGGTACGACAGTTGAGCTAAGCTCATGAGGCATGTATAAGTTATAGTCTTCCAAGAATCAATGGGTATATATAATTCATTTAAATGTCCACAATTATTTTCCCTTTGATATACATCCTTTACATTTCCAACTTTCAGAGGTGGATAGATGGATATATTCCTGATTATTCTTCAAGCATTCATGAATTGTCATTACCTATTGTAATTACAGTTGAAGTCGGAAGTTTACATACACTTAGTTTGGAGGCATTAAAACTCGTTTTTCAACCACTCCACAAATTTCTTGTTAACAAACTATAGTTTCGGCCAGTCGGTTAGTATATCTACTTTGTGCATGACACAAGTCATTTTTCCAACAATTGTTTACAGACAGATTATTTCACTTATAATTCACTGTATCACAATTCCAGTGGGTCAGAAGTTTACATATACTAAGTTGACTGTGCCTTTCAACAGCTTGGAAAATTCCAGAAAATGATGTCATGGCTTTAGAAGCTTCTGATAGGCTAATTTTCATAATTTGAGTCAATTGAGGATTTGGCTCTCTGTGAGGGTAACATTATTTCACATACAGTATTTATTGCTTGCACACATGTTAGCACTGCCGTAGAGGATTCTAGATCAGGGCCAGGGTCTAGCCCTCATGGTTTATTTTAGAAACCCAGTTTATTTAATGAGAAATCTTTCACTTTTGTGTGTACATATTTACTCATTTTTGGGGTTATAATCCACCATCGAAAGATTAATCAGATATTCAAAGTATTAAAAATGACCTTAATAAAAACATTTTTTTACCTTTATTTAACTAGGCAAGTCAGTTAAGAACAAATTCTTATTTTCAATGACGGCCTAGGAACAGTGGGTTAACTGCTTGTTCAGGGGCAGAACGACAGATTTGTACCTTGTCAGCTCGGGGATTTGAACTTGCAACCTTCCGGTTACTAGTCCAACGCTCTAACCACTAGGCCTTTGTAATGATTTACAAAGCAAAAGACCATGAACATAAGGTAAACTAATGAACCAATGATCCCGCCTCGCCCCCAGTTGCATAACAACAGTTACCTAGTAACATCCCATCTGTTTAAGGGATTAGAAGCGCCCATCCATAGTCAGGATGGAAGTTTGTTTTGTCTTTCGGCTGCAGTGCAGTTCCTTTTTTCATTTCAAGGATTATGAGGCATGTGGCTAAGTGGCCAATGACTTGCACAAAGAGATCACTGATAAGGTTGGAGGGGTTTACCTAATCCTGGTTGAGCACATGGGCAGAGGGACAGCAGTATAAAAGTTCACGGTGGGAGCAGTATGCTCTTCACTGAGCACTGAACAGGCTTCCACCAAGAGACACACACAACAGGTAATGTTTTTTCCATTCAGTATGTTGTTTCTCCAATGTATATTTTACAGTCTTTTTGTGTTTATCAGCTATCAACTTCTGATATGTTAATATGTTGGTTTTGAATGATTTGTTAATTTTTCTTGTCAGATTATTGCCACCCGCCACTATGATGTGCTTGTTGAAATCAATTGGAGTATCCCTCATCCTGTCCATACTTCTGTACATGGCAGACTCTTATCCAAACAGTGACATGACAAACGGTAAACTTTACGTTACATTACCGTGAAAGTACTGTTTTTGTCCAAATGACCAGTGAGTTGTTCTTGGAGATGGCCTACTGTTGTCATTAGAGAATATAAATCGGTACATAACCTCCTTATTGCCAGTGTGTGTTTACAAGGACGAGAGACACACATTTGCGGTACAAGGTGAATAAAGTTCACAGATCAGATTGTTCATTCGAATTTTCAATTAATTTATGTCTTCACTATCTTCACAGTGGGCTGTGAGGAATGCAAACTGAAGGAGAACAAAGTATTCTCTAACCCGGGCGCCCCTGTCTACCAGTGTACAGGCTGCTGCTTTTCCAGAGCTTATCCAACCCCACTGCAGTCTAAGAAAGCCATGTTGGTCCCAAAGAACATCACCTCTGAAGCCACATGCTGCGTTGCAAAAGAAGGGGAAAGGGTAAGACAATATATTTAGCTAATTAAGTGTAGGAGTTGGGATTGATATCCTCAGTTTGATCATCTGACATGACGACATTCCTAGTGTCATGCACATAACGTGTAAATGTAACATTTAACAAGAACTAGAATGAAACAGAATGTGGTTTTTCAAACCATCTCTCTTTCTCTTGATTCTTCTTGTCCTTCTCCTCCTCTCTCAGGTGGTGGTGGACAACATCAAGCTGACGAACCACACAGAGTGTTGGTGCAACACCTGTTATCACCATAAGTCATAAACTGTCTGTGAGGCCAGAAATATCCTTATCGCAGAAGTAAAAGCTTGGCAACAGATACTAGGCATTTTGCACAACTTATTCCTGAAGTGTTTTAAGAGAAATCACATGTTAAGAGATCATTGGCTGCATTTGAACAAGCAGCCCAATTCTGTTATTTTTTCCAGTAATTGGTCTTTTGACCAAACACCTCAACTCTTCTCACATCAGATATTTTTCCAGGGTTGATCTGATTAATCAAAAGACCAATTAGTAAAACAAATATCAGAATTGGGCTGCCTGCATAAACCCAGCCAATGTCATCCACAAAAGGTGATAGTCTGCTGAGAATATTTATAGTGCTCTTAATATATTACTGTCACAATTATGAAGTTGTATTCCTGTAGCCTACTGTGTTGATCAAATGTAGACTTTACTATATGAATTGAATACTGATTAAAATGTTTTTCAGTATTTTACCACGTTGGGTCCTCTACTTCTTTTTTTGAGCAACTGATGCCTTGAAGTAAAACCAATGTTTATGGGTTTACGGAAAAAAAGAAAGAAAATAGTTTCTCTCCCAAGCCACACCACACTCAATAGCCTATGGATCAAAACTCAGGATTTTATTTTCACACAGCTGCCTCCAGGTAGGCTTAGAAGGCTGTTACACAGGCAGCCCAATTCTGATATTATTTTGTATTATTAATTTGTTTTTTTTGACCAATCAGATCAGCCCTGAAAAAGATATGATGTGAAAAGATCTGATGTGATTGGTCAAAAGACAAAATTAGTGGGGGAAAAAAATAACAGAATTTGACTTTAACTGCTGTCTATTCTTCTTCCGTGGATTACCCCAACAAGAGAAGGTCACAAGTGTTTCCCTAAAAGCTGTCTGGGTTTAAACACCTTCTATTGTACAGAAAGTGAATAGCTTAATCAATTGATAGTGACAGAATTAGATTACTTCGCAAGCAAAGTCAATTTTTTGTCTCCTCAGCTATGAAAGGTTATAGCTCAGCTTCTGAGTGTCAAAGAAACTAAACAATGATATCCTTGTTTCTAGCATAAAGCATAGTGGATCAAAGCACTGTTATAGGTCCCTTTATATAATCAGATCTGTTTAATTTTCTTCAAAATATTAAGCTAACAAGGGGTAAGTCTGTGTTTTCTGCCATTTTCTTTAATAAACTGTAGGCCAATGGCATACCATCTCTCAATTCGAGTTTTAATTTAACAGCCTTGACACAGAGGTAGGCTATTTAAAGAATGCATGGTGGGTGGAGGAATTGACCGCCAAATCTATGATTTTAACAGCCTATAGCCTAATTTTGTCTGTCAAACAGGTAGGCCTACCTCTTATTTCTTAAATAGGAAGAAAATGGCTCCAACACAAAGACCTCTTGTTGTTAGTAAAAACTAATTAAAATGGAGATGGTTGAAATGAATAATGCCGAATGGAATTTGACAAGTTTCAGCACCATGAACTGCCCATTTCTGATTGATTTTATTGCGGCTCCTGCTTCAAGATTGACCACCACCAGTGGCAGACTGTCATTCAGGGACGGTGGGGCAGAGCCCCACCTGTTGTGAGCCCCACATTTTTAGCAATTGTTATTACACATTTTTTTTTTAAAGGCCCACCGTCCCTGAATGACAGCCTGCCACTGGTGGTGGTCAATCTTGAAGCAGGAGCCGCAGCAAAATACATCAGAAATGGACAGTTCATGGTGCTGAAACTTGCCTGTTTGGCATGTTATTTTGACATGAATGAGTGCAATATATCAGTTCATTGGCCACAGATAAAATTACGTCAAATCACGTTATATATTCAGTAGCGTTCAAAATCTTGGCTAGCAGTCATCATCATGAATCAAGGCGACAATCTACTGGCAAATCCCTTTTAATCCTTGTCATATGAAGAGAAATAATGAAGAGAAATTATAGATAAAACGTATGCTCATCAACAATTGGACATAAATATTACACAAGTTGGAAATCTCAAATTCAATAATGAGTGGTTTGGAAGGAATCAGTGGCTAACTGCAAGCATTGCAAAACAATTATTAGCCTGCTATTCAGTGGAGTGGCTGTGAGGTCCCAAATCTTAGATTAAGGACCTGTTTTCAACATTGGCCATGCTGTCACTGAAGCATGATTTGTGCTGTGCTCAAAACAACTGTTAATTCGGAACTGCAATATCTGACTTCAGGTAGTTCAAGACATCTGGAAACTTAGGAAAAACGAGCTACGACTGGGAAAATAGGTTTTGAACTTTCATCCAACTCGGAATTGTAAATCGGGAACTCGGGCCTCTTTCTTGAGCTACGACCTGAAGATCACTCATGTCATCATGATCCAACTTTTTTCCCCCTGAGTTCCCAGTTGTCTTGAAAGCACCATAAATCCAGACAGACTGGAATGACAGACTTTGATAACAAAATTTGCCCACGAAGGACCGCCACGCCACCTTCCTGTTCACAACAATGCTGCTGCATAAATGACGTAATATGCATACTGTAGCTAAGAAAGTAATATTATGTGTCTCACCCTAATAATTGGGTCTATTTTCACCTCTTAATTTCACCTACTGTTCTGACTTTTTTATTTAACTACGCAAGTCAGTTAAGAACAAATTATTATTTACAATGACAGCCTACCAGGGAACAGTAGGTTAACTGCCTTGTTCAGGGGCAGAACAACATATGTTTTTACCTCGACAGCTCAGGGATTCAATCCAGCAACCTTTCGTTTACTGGCCCAACACTCTAACCACTAGGCTACCTGCTGCCCCAAACTTGGTGGTGCACATGTAGCCTATAACCCGCTTTTGAGAAACGTAATCATTGAATATTGTAAGAGCTTTCATTGTCTGCTTATATTCCCCCTTTATTTATCCTACGTCCGTCCTATCTCGCTCATTAATGTCTTAATAGAAATTACAGATGGCCTCTTGTTCGCTTGTCGTCCCCTTATGCCAGGACTGGGCAATTATTTTCCATGGAGGGCCACGTTAGAATATATATTTGCCTTCGCGGGCCAGAATCATATTACAGGATTATACATCATGTGTATGACTGTGTTGACAGATATATCTACTGTAAATCACATCCAGATATACTACTTATTTTATTTTTTTAACATGGCAAGAAATGAACCACATCCATGTTCTCCTTTTGGTAGGTATTTTCATTATTAAACATTCAATGAACTACACGGAGGGAAAATGACACTGTGCATTCAGCACCACGGACAGAACTCTTGTTAACGGGTATGCACAAGAACACAAGAAAGCGAGAGCTCAACATCACATTTAATCTACGCCATCAGTGTGAGGAGTGAATTCTCTGATGGGCATTGACTAGAGCAGTGAAGTCAGGTATAGTTTCTGACATCACTATGCTCAGGATTTCTGAGAGGCGAGTCAGTAAGAGATGATCTGTGCCTTGACTTGTTATTTTTTCATCACTGAAAATATCTGTTCACATACATAGGTTGACCCAAACAGTACAAACATCTTCTGAGCAGGACTCCTAATCTTTGGAAAGTTTTGTTCATCGAGAGATGCATAGAACCTCATCAGTGACATTGTTTTGAATAGTTCTCCAATCACTGCATCAGACTGAAGATCAATAAGCTCAATTTGCAGGTCATTGGGAGCATTATCTACATTGATGGTGAAAGGAGAGGAAACCAACAGCATGTCATTTTCCAACACATTGAAATGCTTAAAATGATGAGAAAACTCACCGTTCAAAGCAGCAGCGATGTATACTTCTCCCTCTGGTCATCTGATAGGGAACAGACTAGTAGTGTCGGAAGGTGGGTGAGATTGTTGGCTTCTACTTGGCGGGTCAGGAGGAGTAATTTTGCCTTGAAGGCTTTGACAAGGATGTACATCCGATGTGCAAAAAGGCCCTTCCCTTGTAGTTTGGAATTCAGTTCATTCATGAGGGCCATGATGTCCACGGTGAAGGCAAAATCAGTCAATCATTCTTTATCTTGCAGTTGAGAGAAATCCAAATATTTTCCATTCATTTGCAAAAACTCAGCAATATCCGACTTCAGGTCCCACACCCTTTTAAGTACCTTCCCCAAACTCAGCCATCTCACCACGTTTGTGTGGTAGAGGAGATCTGCATGATTCTGTCTCATCCAACAGTGCGACAAACTGCCTGTGGTTTTAAGATGTTGCTCTTATGAAGTTTACCACTTTAGTGACTGTATCCACAATATGGCTCATTTTCAGAACACATTTACAGAGCACCTCCTGATGTATGATGCAATGCAGGAAAATAATTTTCTGATCTGGCTTCAGCTCAGCTACTTGATCTTGTATGCTTTTCAAAAGGCCACGTTTTTTCCTGTCAAGTTTGTGCACTCATCAGTGGTCACACTGGATAACTTTTAAAAACTCAGTCCCAGCTTTACCACACACTTATTAACCTCCTCCAATAAATATTTCCCTGTGGTTGTGCTCTTCATTGACTGCACTGAGGCTCCTCTGTAATTTCAAAGTCTGGGGTTATGTCTCGTCAGAATATCAACAACTGTGCCGTTTCGTGGGCATCACTGCTCTCATCCAGGGCCAAGGAGAAATAGGTTAAATTCTTTACCTTGTCTCTCAATTGCTGTTCCATATTCTCTGCGATGTCTCCAACATGCCGTGTCACTGTTCGTCTTGACAGGGAAACATTTTCAAACAGCTCTTTCTTGTCGGGGAAAAGTATTGCTGCAGAGTCAATTAAACATTCTTTAATGAATTCTCCCTCGGCGAATGGCTTATGTTTAGAAATGTTGTGACAGTACATAGCTAGCTCTCACAATTCCGTTGTTTGCTGAATGCAGTTTTGTGAAATGTCCTTGCTGCTTTTGCAACTGAGAAAGCAACTCTTTCGATGCACTTGCCCTCTGCTCAGAAGACTTATTCCTATATTTCTCTGCATGCTTCGTCTGGAAATGGCTGGACAAGTTGTAGTCTTTCAAGACAGCGATGCTCTCTTTGCACACTAAGTACACAGCTTTCCCTGATACCTTAATAAATAAATAGTTCGATGTCCACTCTTGCTGGAGGAACACCCTACATTCATTGTCTACTTTCCTTTTCTTTAAAATCTTTGAAAAACATTTTTTTGCGCAATTTCGAGCTAGCTACTATTTATAACTGTGACTGTGTCAGCCTGTCAGTCACTATCTGTCCTCGTGCAGTTGTTATTTATACGTGCCTTCAAAATAAATGTCCCCCAGGCGGTGGGAGTTAAATCATTGCATAAAGGCGAGTATTCATTGGGCTTTTAATTTGAATAACAAATAGATTTTTTCAAAACTTTTCAATCTCAAATTCTTTATGTGATCTGAGCATAATTCCACAGGCCACATTGAATGAATCAAGTCGGAGGCCACATATTGCCCCGGGCAGGCCTTTGCCCAGGCCTGCCTTATAATGTCATAGTTTGTACATCTCAATTGTCAGTAGAAACCACATTTGTTTAAGCAAGTCAGCCATCTCAGCTATGTTTTTTTTAGTAAATGTGGCTGAATGAACTGTTTCGCTGCCAAACAAGGCGCCGCTGATAGCCAGGTGTAGCAGTGGTAAAGTGTTGGGCCCTAACAGTTTGTGGGCACCGTTTGTCACCTTTATAGTGCAATTAATGTATTGTTTAGTGTTGTGTTGTGTGTAGTGGCTTTGCTGGCATGCATCTAACATATTATTTGTTTTGCCTCACCAAGATTTACATGCTAAAAATGCCACTGCCACCATAATGACAGTTACTTGAATCTGTCTTATTGTGAGGTCAATAACTCTGATAAATACATCATAGGCAATAAACATATTGTTTTTAATCAAATAAATTATAGTAGTAGCAAGCTATCAAAGTTGACATCCAGTCTTCAGCAGCATACCACCCTGCATCCCACTGCTAGCTTGCTTCTCAAGCTAAGCACAGTTGGTCCTGGTTGGTCCCTGGATGGGAGTCTGATGGAAGTGGTGTTGTAGGGATGGTAAGAAGCACTCTTTCATCTAGACTAAAAAAATATCCCAATACCCTAGGGGAGTGATTGTGGACATGGCCCTGTGTAGGCAGCTGTCTTTTGGATGGGATGATAAACGGGTGTCCTGACTCTCTGTGGTCACTAAAGATCCCATGACATTTATCGTAAGAGTTAACCCAAGTGTCCTGGCTAAATTCCCAGTCTGGCCTTCATGGCCACCTAGCCATCCCCAGTTTACAAGTAGCTCATTCATCCTCCTGTAACTATTCCCCAGGTTGTTGCTGTAAATGAGAATGTGTTCTCAGTCAATTTACCTGGTAAAATAAGGGTTAAATAAAAAATAGCTTCATGCTCTCCTTCTCAAATTGAACAGAATATAGGCTATTTTAGGGATTAGGCCTAATCAACAACAAACAATTCTGAAGAAGCATTTGAACTGCCACCATAGACTACAGTCAATGGTTAGGCAGAATACGACAACGTTATTGATCAGCAAGAGCAGAGCAGGCAGGGGCTCAGGGTTGGAACATCCATTGCAGTGTGTAATGCATTTACCAGCCTCTATCTTGGAAATATAACTTTGCACTGTGCTTCTCCAAGCATGCACTTCGTAGCTTTAGGCTATGAATCACTTGATTGAGACCACACCAATCAATAGCCTATAGGCGCAATTGATATTGCGGCCCAGTACAGAATCAGAGGGGCAGCACCAGGCACACATCCATAGAAAGCCTAAAAGCAGCTCATTGTAAACGCTGAGAAAAATCGACATTTCATCAATTACAAATTACATGACCCTCCCTTGGACTAGATTTAAAAAATAATAACACTAAACCCTCCCCTTGACTGAAAAGGAAAAAGCATGACCCTCCCCCATTTTCCTAACGGTAACCATTCGGTAAATTTCGATCCATCTCTTAGGGTTGGCGAAAAGTCACTTCGAAGTGGCGTGTTTTTAGGCAGACCCTCGCCTCTCCCTTCCCCCCCTTTGCGTGTGCGTGTGCGATTCTGGCAGCGTAACATCTGTGCGTACGCGGTCGTGATTGTGTTGTGAAGATGGCGGAGGGAGAGACAGAGAAGGAATATGCCACAAGAAAAGCTATCGAGCGGCTCCGAGAACGGTTCCAGGAATTGACTACAACACTTAAAGAAAGCCCGGAATCGCCGTCGGACGCCTCTTTGCGTTTCTGCCAGGAATTCTGCCAGGTCCGCATGTTTTTCCAACTACCCATCCTAGCTAGTTTGCAGCCTTCCATCCAGCTTCCTGGCTGATGATGCGCGTGTACGTTAGCTACAACAATGTAGCTAGCTGGCTAGCTCGCGCTAGCCACATCAGAACAGATATATAAACACACACCATTACTCCCTGTTTTACCGTTTGATTATTGTAGTTAGTAAAATATATACATTAGTTTTTTCCGATATGTAGTTTAATCTATTACTTTGGCATGATATCTTATCATCACTCATTTTCCCCTGCTAGTTGACGTTAGCTAGCTGCTAGATGAATTTTGGCTAGTTAGCTGGTTGATCAGGCTCCTTCATGCTGAGAAGAGCTAGCTTGGTTTTTGTGCGGATTTGCATTCAAATGCACCGGTGTTTTAGGTTTGCACGACACGAAACGAATTTCATCCATGTAAATGTGCATATTTAAAATAGAAATTAAGGCAAATTAACGTTTTTCCATTCGTCCATTGTGTTAGTGGATCAATATTGAGTGTGCCTGTAAAAGTCTAATGTATAGGCCTGGCCTACCAAATACCTAGGTAGTATTTATTTTCATGCAACTCATAGGTTAACTACGTGTGTAAGGTTTTAATTGTTAGAAAAACAATATTAACTCGTCAGTTGGTAGGTTTATTCGGTTCTGTGTATTGTATGACAAACCTGCTGGGCCTTGTTTGAAACCCCTCCAGTGCGAAGTGATGAATTTATTGATTTATTTTACCAGGTAAGTTGACTGAGAACTCGTTCTTATTTACAGCAACGACATGGGGAATAGTTACGGGGGGATGAATGAGCCAATTGGAAGCTGGGGATGATTATGTTAGTGATGATGCATGAAGCACAATCTCAAACTATCAGGTCAAATTTGGAGATAAAACTGCAATGGTGATTAATCATCTGACACAGATTAGTAACAATATACACATAAGATAGCCTTGTACCATATGTTTTCTTACTAAGAAATGGTATTTAGACAGTTGCAGAAAAAATACTTAGTCACTTAAAGATTGTGTTATCAAGTGTTTTTATTTTTTGTATTTTTTTTTACGTGTGTTGTGCAATGCATTGAAATACCATGTTACATTTAGCCTACATTTAGCAATAGCCACACATTGATGGCCTAGCTACAATTTGAAAGGGTGGTTATATGTGAATGCTTCCATACAACTTATAGGTAGTGTTAATTCTGCATTCTGCTAAATGACTTAAATGTAATGTAATGTAAATGTTAATAAGCAGGGTTTCCCAAACTCGGTCCAGGGTTCTCACCTGGGTGCACGTTTTTTACCCTATCACTACACAGCTGATTCAAATAACCAACTCATTGTCAAGCTTTGATTATTTGAATCAGTTGCATAGTGCTAGGGTGAAAACTAAAACGTGCAGGACCGAGTTGGTGAAACCCTGATGTAAAGCATAGTACAGAGAATTTTGGACCAACCTTGGTGATACTTTCTCAATTCCCGACATGGAAGACTATACATATTCTAAAGTTATATATTTAGTTGCAGGGGTTTTGTTTTAAATTGAGAAAATTATTAAATTAAATCGATTTAATTTTTTTGCTGCATGAAGTAATCCAACAGCAATGTGTACGCCGCCATCGTGTCTATTTCAAATCTTCTCACATTGATTGAGACAGGTGGGTGTCCACCCCGAAGTGCTTCATGTCATGATTACATTTGTCTCTCTCGATCAATGAGAAGATTTTAAATAGACAATATGGCGGCGTACACATTGTTGGATTACTTCATGGAGCAAAAAATTCATTGAATTTAATAACGGAGCCTCTTCTAAATTCAAATTAACCCACTGCGACTAGACATGGACGTTTAGCAGACGTGTTGTCTTCCAAGTCAGGAAGTTAGAAAGTATTTTTTTCTGCACAAAGGTTGGTCAAATTCTCTGCTATGCTTTACACTATCTACCTTGTAACAACTGTATGGAAGCGTTCACATATCGCCACCTTTTCAAAGTCTAACTATAGAAGAGCCACACTCATTTGCGCAGAGATTAGGCTTCCCCTTGAATGGGAGAAGGGATGACGGACAAGGAAAATATTGTCAGTACTTGTAGTATTCAAGCTTCACTCAACTGTGAATATTAGGCCTGCATCCTACATGGTTAGCCTACTCACTACTCAGTGTGGTTTAGCCTATTATAGGCTACTGCATGGCTTCCAATTGGCCCTCACTATAGCCTTGATTCAGCAGCCCGACTTATAGAATTTAAAGCAGCATCCCGTATACTGCTCATCTAGCAGTGGTGGAAAAGTACCCAATTATCATACTTGAGTAAATGTAAAGAAACCTTTAATAGAAAATGACTCAAGTAAAGGTCACCCAGTAAAATGTTACTTGAGTAAAAGTATTTGGTTTTAAATATACTTAAGTATCAAAAGTAAAATTATAATAAGTTCATATTCCTTCTATTAAGCAACCCAGACTGCACCATTTTCTCTTTTTTATTTAAAAAAAAATGTATGGATAGCCAGGGGCACACGTCAACATTCAGACATAATTTACAAACAAAGCATGAGTGTTTAGTTAGTCCGCCAGATCAGAGGCACTAGGGATGACCAGGGATGTTCTGTTGCTAAGTGCGTGAATTGGACCATTTTCCTGTCCTGTTAAGCATTCAAAATTTTAGGAGTACTTTTGGGTGTCAAGCAAAATGTATGGAGTAAAAAGTACAATATTTTCTTAATGAATGTAGTAAAAGTAGTCAAACTACAGATATCCCCAAAAATAACTTAAGTAGTACTTTAAAGTGTTTTTTACTTACGTACTTTACACAATGAAAAATGTTTAAATCACAGATATAAAGAGGTTGTTAGCAGTCCAACAGTCTTCATTACATTGGTGATTGACATAAATATTCCTACCAGGAGACTGCACTAGGAATCGTATTATTAGCTGTTCTCAATTTTATATTTTAATGGAATGTAGCGTATTTTACCTAGAAGGACTAATAATTAATGCAATTGTGCAATTACACTATTTGTATGGTAATTGTTAAGTAGTTAGCTAGTTGAAGAAATGCATTAATTTAATAGCAGGCACTAATCAGCTTGCCATGCTTTTGTTTGCAGATCCTTGTGGAACATGCAGGTCGATGGAAGGCTGAGGAGGAGCCACTGCCTTTACTGGAGGTGTACACAGTGGCCATACTCAGTTATGCAAAGGCCATCACCTGTCTCTCCTCCGAATGTGAAAATGTGCCGCTCGTACTTGAAAACCTAGGACTGTGAGTACTCAAAGATAAAACGTCAAAATCTGATTTACAGATTTTCATGGAACCAGCTGTGCAGTTTTTCAGATGGTAGTAGGCCTATGTTATTAAATGACAGTGAGCATTCCAGTTTAATTAGCGCTAGTGACCAATACAACTGTGCATTGCCCCACTAATTTGACAAGATAAATAAATTAGGCTTCGCATAAATGAGCTGCGGCAGAAGGGCGTAGTGCTTCAATTTTAGTAATCTGCACACAACTGTAGCATCATTAGCATGAGCCAAAACAAACTCATTGAATGACCCTGTTTTACTTGCAGGAGCTGTGTGGAGCTCCTGCTCTCATTGCCTGAGAGTGTCCCTGGTGCCTTATGGGAGGAGTTCCAGTCCTGTGTCAAGGTTAGTCTCCACTGCTGCTCTATTTTTCTTTTGCTCTTAGAACAGCAATGTTTGTAATGAGCCTATTATGCCAATTATCTTTTGAAAAATGACTAGGTGACCCAATCAAAGTAAAAAAATATATGATATGTGCATGCATTGAAACATGCACATATCACCCTGTTTGACATAATTAGTTAATCTAGGCCTACGTTTTGAAAAGTTTCGTTTTTTTGTTTTGCATAGTTCTAAAGTATTAAGTTATATGCTCTCCTTTACAGTCGGCACACAGCCTTCTGCAAAAACATGGGAACACACAGCTTCACATGCTATCAGCTATGGCACAGGAGCCTGGCGTGTGGACCAACACCACTCTGTGCAGCATTCTGTCTAATGAGATGCCTGAAATTGACAGAGGTTAGTTTTAGCCTACCTGTGTAGTTTTTTGTTGCAAGAACTTTGAACACATGAGATGACTGATTTTTAAATGTTGTGGTGACTGCTCAGTAGTGTTATTTGTAATCGTGTTCCCTTTTTCTACTCCCCAGTTCATGAGTTCCTGCAAATGGAAGGTCCCACACTCCTTAGTATGCGAATAAAGCACCTTATCAAACAGAATCGAGCAGAGAAAGCAGCTGTCTTAGCGAAGATGTGCTCAGAGTATCCAGAGTATGAAGGAAAGGGGAACTTCAAGCAGACGTACCTTGTTTGCCTGTGTATGACAAAAACACAAGAACAACTCATGCAAGAGGTGAGTGGATAGCATTTTTTACATCAAGCCGTTTAACAGACTAGTGCATTCAAAAAAGGGGGTTGAACAAGGGCTTGTCTTTTTTTTTTTTTGAGTCATTTAGCAGACTCTCTTATCCAGAGTGACTTACAGTAGTGAGTGCATACATTTTCGCGCTGGTCCCCAGTGGGAATCGAACCCACAGCCCTGGTGTTGCGAGCCCCATGCTCTACCAACTGAGCCAAACTGATGGAGTTTTGATGAAGGAATGAAATGACAAACTCCAGTTGGATAATGATGAATGAAAATAACCCTGATGGAAAATCATCAACTGTGGGTGACTGTAGAATACCATAATTATGACATGTTATCTCTGGGTCAGATCATGCAGGTAGACTGTAAGGATGGATTGGAGATGATTTGTAACCTGGAGTCGGATGGGGATGAAAAAGGAGCCCTTTGTTTGTGCTCTGCATTCCTTGAGCGGCAGCTTCTCCAGGGAGATGTGTATTGTGCCTGGTGAGTATTGCCCTCTAATTTCCATTTTCCACTTGCTTTGTTTAATGTGGATGTGACGTAATTTGTATTTATTTAGTTATTTTTTTCCCGTGGGGTGTAACAGGTACAATATACTTTTCTCTAAATGTTTTTCTTGAAATTATATGAAAGGTACATAAATACTAAGTATGGATCATTATGATCCTATTACAGAGTTAGAAAAGTAATGATACATTTAGTATGTAAAGGAGACAAAAATAAGTGAGCCAACCTCCTAATGGATGTCGTATGTCGACGACAAACTTATCTCTTGTAAAGCCCTTAATGTGTGACAGTCCTTCAGGTGTGTTCACTTTTCTTTTTACAGGGAGCTCACACTATTCTGGAGCAAGCTTTTAATGCGGTCAGAGTCTTCAGCTGATGCATTTCTTGGTCAATGCAGAAAGTTGGTTCTGCTCTCCAGGAGCGTCTGTCATATCCTCTTCCTCATCAAGGTTATCCAATCGGAGGTGAAATTCTTGAATGTGTAAAATTGTATAGGTTACTGCTTGGATATACCATTTAACGATGTATATTCTCATGACTGACTTTGGCTTTATTTTTTCTCAGGTTGGAGAAGTGGGACTGCCGGTGTGCATTGAAATGTGCATTCAAGCTCTACAAATGGCATCCAGTGACAACACGGACAGCAGGACCACCATCTGCAAAACTATTTCCTGCCTTTTGCCCACTGATTTTGAGGTGAAACGGGCATGCCAACTAACAGAGTTCCTCTTTCAGCCAACTGTGGACTCATATTATGCTGTTGAAGCACTCTATAATGAACCTGATGAAAAGCTTGAGGACGAGAATCTTCCAGTACCCAACTCACTACGCTGTGAGTTACTGTTGGCCTTGAAGACACAGTGGCCTTTTGATCCAGAGTTCTGGGACTGGAGAACCTTGAAGCGCAATTGTTTGGCATTGATGGGTGAGGAGGGATCCATTGTGTCATCTATCGACACTCTCAATGACGCAGATGAGGGACTTGAGGATGATGCAGCAGAAAAAGGTCCAGAATTCAAAGACCTTGAGGACTTTATTTTGAATACTACAAATGAATTGAATGAAATTGCAGATGAAAAAGAGAAAAATAGGGAAGCTAAGAAATTAAGGGAGAAAGGGTTTGTATCTGCAAGGTTTAGGAATTGGCGAGCCTATATGCAGTATTGTGTTCTATGTGATAAAGAGTTCCTTGGCCACAGGATAGTCCGCCATGCACAGAAGCATTTTAAAGATGGGGTCTACACCTGTCCAATTTGTGCTGACAGCTTTGACACTAAGGAGATTCTTGAGCCACATGTAGCATCCCACGTGAAGCAGTCTTGCAAAGAGCGACTTGCTGCTATGAAAGCAACAAGGAAATTGCCCAAGCCAACGCAATCTACCAGTAGTCATTGTAATAATTTTAAAGACGGAGCTGTGGTGAAGCTTGAGGCAGAGACCATTGTCAGTCCAAATGATGCTCATTCTATGGATGGAAATTGCAACAGTGCTGAAACGGTCAAAGTCAGTCCTCCAAAGTCTGTACAAACTAAGGTCAGTCCTCAAAAGCCTGTACCAACTAGATATGAAGCAGAATTTACTGAGGATTGTGTCTGCCCTGTTACATACTGTCAGAAGGTATTCAAGTTTTTTCGGAGTCTTGTAACGCATGTAAAAGCCCACAAAAATGACGAGGAAGCAACACGTTTTCTGGAGATACAACGACAGAAGGTTGTGTGTCAGTATTGCCGTCGGCAGTTTGTGAATTCCAGACATCTCAATGATCATTTGCAAATGCACTGTGGCGCTAAGCCATACTATTGCATACAGCTGAATTGCACAGCCAGCTTTCACTGCAATTCGGAACTTCTCATGCACAAAAAACAACACACTGACTTTAAGTCACAGTGTATGTTTCCTAATTGTGGAAGGATTTTCAACGAGGCCTACCTGTTGTATGATCATGAGGCACAACATTACCTTACATTCACTTGCAAAATAGCTAATTGTGGGAATATTTTCTATTCACAGTCCCAGCTAAATTTGCATCAGCAGAACCATGACACTAATGAAATGCCCGTCGCAAGTGAGAACAATCCTATACCTGAAATAGAACCTTCCACCCAGTGCTCCGCTAGGCAAGAGGAAACTTGCTCTGCCTCTGTCAATCTAGATCAGAAGACAGCACAGGATTATGTGACGGAAGAAGTGGTTAAATCAGGTTCGTCAACAGTTCCTGAGAACCCAAAATGCCCAATGAAAATAAAACATTCAGTCGAGAGTATGTTGAGCAGTTCTGTTGTCAATCCCAGAAAGGAGTTTCGGAAGTGTTATGTTCCACTGATCAAAACTAAACTGGGATTGGAGAATGCAAAACTGGGATTGGAGAATGCAAAACTATCTCCTGTCGTCCCACGCCAAGAAATGATAGCAAATCATGTGGATCCCCAATATCACTGTGGAACAAATCCTTTGAAAGGGTGCCCAAAAGAGGAGCAGAATAACAGACCAACTGAAGCTGTTCAGAAAGTGTTGCCACAGGCCTTTCCTCCACGAGAAATTAAGAGTGAACCCCCATTTATTCTACATCCATATCAAAACACTCCTGCAATAACTGGTAGAGATGAGGATGAGTATAGTTGTCCACTTGAAGCATGTGACCGCAAATACAGTACCTCCAAAAGTCTCTCCCGACATGTAAAGAAAAACCATCCAGACATTTTTGAAGACTGGAAACTGGCAAAGAAGTACAAGAAAGTTGTCAAAATAACTTCGAGAAAGGTTCCATCAGTGAACAAGACTTCACAGGACCCAGAGAACAAAACATTACTTCATCAAGCACCACTATGCAGCAATAGTGGATTACAGCAGTTTGAATATCCGGTGGCATGTTCAAATTTACCTGCAATTCGCCCGTTTGGGAAACCCCCCCAAACCAGACTGGTCTAATGCAGTCCGAGATGGGTGACTCATGGACATCTACATTGAACGATTGCTATGCAGAGGTCTTCCATCTGAATGAATACCCCAATAAGAGCATAACTCCTTGGCAATCAGAACCGTATCAACTGTTAGAAAGGGGCAGAGAACATACACCAGCAAATATGCATGATAGTGCCATCCAACCCATTAAATCAGAGTCAAGTCTGATGAATCAGATGTCGGAATATGTGTCAAGCTCTCTTATGCTGGATAATGGAGGACAACACTATGGGATAACTAATTCTGGGGATAATGTTGATGTTTCCCTAATGGGAAAAAACTATTCCAGTATGTCTGGCCAAGAAAGTAACAATTTGTCAGCTGGAGGTTCCCATGCTTCATATGTCCCAAATGAATATGTCCTTAATTCAAGGGCATCAATAGACATTCCAAGCAATGCAGTGAGCCATGATGGCCAAGTAGCACCAAGAAACACAGTGGAGATGACCAACATGGAGGACGTAACTCATCTTACATCACCCAATTATGAGAATCAGATGAGCAGCTCTGTAGATGAAATGCTTCTTAGTCCGCATGCTTCTATCCAAAAAGATGTATCGTACAATGAGGACACTCGTGCAGAATCTGAAGCTATCCCTGCAGATGAGAAGATTGCTGATCATGAGACACAGAAAGTAAAACGCTGCAGACTCAGCAAGAGAACGAAATGGCCTGCTATCATAAAGGATGGCAAAGTCATCTGCCGAAGATGCTTTAGAGAATTCTCAAGCACAAAGTCTCTCGGAGGTCATCTTTCAAAACGCTCCCAGTGCAAGCCATTAGTTGAAATGGACTTAACGGCTGATTTGCCTATGTCATTTCTCGACTTTCTCAATGACCCAAACGTTCCTGAAACTGGATCAATATACAACATACTAAATGGTGAATTCCCACAGGAAGGTGTTGGTAATCCCGCCACGCCAAATCCTTCTAATTTGTCACAAAAGGAAACCCAAAAACCACTGGATTCTCAATCAAACACTTTTCCTTCAGTTTCGGCCGGTAGACAATCCAAACTCAGCCCAAATAAAACAGTGTGGATAGAATTGAAAGAGTCAAAGAATTATGCTGGCAGTCAGCAGGATGGGGAGTCAAAAGGCAGTCTTGCTGAAAAAAGGTCAAGTGCAACTTCCTTTGCAGCATGTCAAGATGACAAGGTTATAGAAATTCAAAATGCCCTACAAATGTTGGATTTAGTTGAAGCTGCACATGAGAAAAGTTTGCAGGAAACTTGTTCCTCAAAGTACAGTGGCAGCCAAAGCAATGCAATCTCAAGCTATAATGTCATGCAAAAAGATCATGTTCAAAACACGACAACAAAAACGATTGTCAAGAAGGAAGACCAGAATCGTGACAATGGCCCCAAGCCGTTCAAGTGTGAAATGGATTATTGTGAATATGGGTTCATGACAAAAGAGGCATTATTCAGACACCTTGGTAGAGTTCATGATTACACCATTGAGATGATTGAGGAACTCAAGAAAACCCCAGTCAAATTCTCGCCATATCCTTGTTACATTTGCCCCAAAACATTTACCAGAACCACAGGCCTAAGAATTCACTATGAAAAAGTCCACCACCTGACGCAGGCAGAGATGAACAAGTTGAAGGTCGGAAATCGCAAAAAAAGGTCAAGCAACCCCAATATTGAAACAGAGGTAGAGAGTAGTCATGGAACTGGATCTTCAGTTGTGTCAACTTTCATCAAACAAGAGCCACTTGATATTGACACTGGCTGTTCAATTCAAAGCACAAATCAAGACGGTCATGCACAATCCTCTGAGATCATTACAGCTGGAGATGCAGTTCAAGAGGATTCCTTGCATCAATTAACAGTTGAGAGAGTGCAATCACCACAAGATACCTTGGATGACTTGGACAAGTCATTTTACGAATTAGAATCACCATCAAAGACCAGATATACCAAGAATGAGACATTAATGACAGCCTCACAAATTAACCACACTCCAGTGTTGAAGCAAAAATTAGGTCAAGGTGACACTGCGGAGAGGCCAGCTGCACGTTCCGATGCTAGATCTTTTAGCCATGCAACAGAGGTGGCATCCAGCCAGGCTGTGAAACCCTCACCAGAAAAAGCAAGTTGTTCAAAAAACACAATATCCAAAGATGAGGTTCATTTCCAAAGGAAAGAAAAGGTTCAGAAAAGGTTGGGGCTTCAACTGTGTGACGCTGACAATTCTTTTAGCCCATATAGGCCCTACCGTTGTGTTCATGAAGGATGCGCTGCAGCCTTTACCATCCAGCAAAATCTGATCCTTCACTCTAGGGCTATGCATCAGTCATCCCTTCCCCTGTCTTCAGGAGACCTTGATACTGTAAAGGCTGTCACTGGTGAACAAGCTGCTGAAGTTGAGAATAATGAAATCCGATGTCAAGTGAAAGACTGTTCAAGGATATTTCCAGGGATTACAACCTTGGTGCAGCATTACCTATTGCTTCATAAATTCACTCGAGATAAAACCACTGCTATGATGTCAAGCCTCAATATAGGGACATTCCAGTGTGACCGGTCAGAATGTACACTCTCCTTCACCTCTGTGGAGAAATACATTGACCACATCAAAAACTTTCACAAGGAAATAAACATCTCTGAGAGAGGTAGTGTAGATCAGACTTTTAAGTGTGGGTATGATGGCTGTGACCGGGTCTACACTACAAAGTCAAACCTTCTTCGTCATGAGATGAAAAAGCATGATTTAATTTATATTCCCAGAACACAGCAACAGAGAACAACATGCGTCAAGCCCAACAATGGCAAAGAGAACATTGAAAACGCAGTCAAATTGAACAAGAAAAACACTAAGCAAGATGACGGATCGCTCGACCACTGGACTAACTTTGGAAAACCCTCTCTGAAATCTATGGATGAGGCATCTGCCATCTGCACCCAACAATTATCTTTGCAATATCCATGCATGATAAAAGGCTGCGACACAGTTGAACGGACTGAACGGAATATATTCAAACATTACACCACACATGGCCTCACCGAGAAATATATAGAGGATCAGAGAAGCCAGTTTATGTTCTGTAAAAAGTACCCACGCTCAAGAGTCAAAGATGCAAACAAATCCGAGGGTATGTCAACAGACTCCTCTGAGGAGACGGACCCTGACGAGGATGAGCCTGAGACTTCAGAGACCAACTGTCAGAGGCAAGAAGTGTTGGATGGTGATATTCAAGCAGAGGCTAAACTTTCAACTGATGAGATTTCTGAATCCCAGTATTTTACTTCAGAGGTCAAAAAGAGGGGTTGCCCCCGAAAATCAGAGCGGAGAGCATTAGCTTGTCCGGACAGAAGGTTGACTCTGAGAAATCGGCCGGCAGATAAAGTTCACCAGTTGACAGAGGCTTCGGACCAGGGCTCCACTGCTTCTCAAGAGGAAGAAAGCAAGGGTGGTGTTGCACTGGACAGTTTCCCGAAGTTCCTGGATACTTCACCATCGACCCACACTCCCAAAAGAAAAATTAGTGGAGGTTCAAGGAGTGAGTTGCCATTAAAACGGCAGCGTACCCTTAAGCAGAAGACCGCTAATATTATGTCCGCAACACCTGATGAAATTATTGGAGCCTGTCAAAACCTTGTAGACTTCAGAAATCCTCAAAATCTTCAATCCGTGAACAATGTGAAGATTGTAATGGACAAAACCTTTTCCGATGGTGCTGATCTTTTGCTAAAGCAACTTCAAGATATGCGACCCATGGTTATAATACAAAAGTGGCTTTATAGTTGATGGATTGCTCACAGCCTGATGCTTTTATTTTCGACTAACTCAGGATTAGAAAAGTAACATGCTGCAAACAGATCTGTTAATATTGTATCAGATATCCAATGGTAAACAGTTTTGACCATTAGACAATTGAAGATGGAGTATTTTCTACTTATGACATGTTATTGTTGATTTTAAGTTTGGATAATGTATGTTACTCATATAAGAACCAGGTAATCTGTAGGGAACATAGACTTTAGAACATGTTTGTATTTATTAGGCTTCTAGTACTAAAATTGTTTTTTGCTAAATTGATAATTTTAAGGAAAAACAAAAGTTTTTATATATCCCTATGGGATTTTATTTTTTGTTTGTATTTATTTTATTTTTAAACACTATCTGTAATATTTACATGTCTTCCACAAAGTGTTCAATAAAATGTAACTGTTTGCTTTTATAAAAGTTGATGTACAGAACTTTGTTTTGCAAGTTATTTATTTACATTCAGTCATTATTATAAAGCAACTCTGTGGAGAGCCTATTTGGTGTCAAATGTAGCAGCTGGTTTTAAGAAGCATCAAGTTCAAGACAGCCATAACCCTTACTGAATCCATAAGAGCTGACGTTTAATTTGTCATGGATGTATTTATTCAGTCACACCTGTATTAGTTTGAACCCTGACGCATTTTGGTGTAATTTTGTTATTTTACTATCCCCTCTTGTCTCATAAACTAGCAGCCTCTACATGGTTTTCAGCGTGTTATTGTTATAAGTTGTGGGCCAAATTGGGCGATCCTCTCCCCCTATCGGTCTCCTTGCAACCGGTTCAAGTTCCGCAATATATTGCAACTCACTGTTGGAAAATTGCGAGCAACATATCCCAACCGGCCGGCAGATGGCGTTATTATTCATTTTACGTCTTGTCATCAATGGCAAACGATGTAAAATGAATAACAGCGCCATCTGCCGGCCGGTTGGGATATGTTGCTCACAATTTACGCAGTTCATTTGTTTGGTTTTTAAAACAAAATAACTCTTAGACAGTTCACCCTTGTTTGTTGGCTTGTTTTACCGATGTCCGTTCACATGAATCTTGAAACACTCAGCCAAGAATAAAATTATAATTGAATGAACTCACGGTCTATACACAAATTCATAGACGTCACAACGGCGGGAAAATAGAGGAAGTGTGGAATGGTTACATCCGGCTAACAAAGTTTTTGTTTGTTTCTGTCAATCGTTTGGTAAAAGAAGAAATATATTTTAATGAAGAAAGTATATATGGGATTGTCACAGTTCTACTGGAAATGACTTCATCGGTGTCAAAGGTAGGCTAACGACTGTAAATTGTTGAAATGCGATTTCCTTCGCGTATTTGGAGTGAGTGCTGCATTTGTAATTTTACCACGATGGAAGTCAGTTGGAGGGGCGATCCAAGGATCCCTAATAGCAAATAACATAATTTAAGTATTTGCTGGCATGTTCATTTACATTTTCCAGTGATTGCGTCATCATAATCTGTATATTCCCCGTTTAGGGGTGCTTTGTGTTCAAGCCCAGTGCCAAAAAGAGAAGGAAGACTCCAACAGTGGGTGAGTGATCTTATAGATAACTAGCTGGGTCGCTGGTCATATTTAATCAGATCTATACTTTGAATATTCAGTTTCAAGAAATAAAGTATCGGGTAGCATTGACTATCAGTATCGTGTGTTCTCCAGAGGATTATTTCACTCATGGCTGTGAGGACACGGAGAACAGCAAACTACGTTTCAGAAACTGTCAGACATTATGGGAGAAAATGAAGGCAGACACCGAGGTGAGTGTCCATCTGCACCTTGTTCATCATTCTCCCAAATTTGGGCATTGCCATCATTGTGCTCATGCCAGGATGCTACGGAATGTTCAGACAGACCACCATATCGGTGTAATATAATTCTGTCTGTCATGCAGAATAGGGATTGTGCTAGCTTTACTTGCAACATTTCTCTCTGAAACGTTGTGAACATTTCACTTCACCGAATACACCCCAGATCAAAGTTACGAGCTTTTGTCAGACATGACAGTTTACATTGTTTGCTTTCTACAGCTTCTGCAGGATGAGCTGAACAGGAAAATCTTAGACAGCCTCTTGGCGTTTATCAGAAAGAGTGTCTCCACTTTTCAGCGTGGCACGGATGACTGGGCGTCGCGTATGAGAGCCCACGAGATTCCGACAGCAGCCCTAGTGCTTGGTATGTGGCTCAAAAGACAATGCACATGCAGAAATATTTTGGTATGACCTGGGCCCATGATAAATGCCACAGTACAGACAGAGATTGCACTAGTATAGAGCGTTTTGGCTGGAGGAAAGAAAGTATGTAAGGCATATTTGTAACGTTCTCTTACTTAATGAGGCAAGTCTGTTAAGAACAAACTGTTATTTACAATGAAGGCCTTAACTAAATAACTCTACCTGTGTAGGAGTGAATGTACCAGATCATGATATGACCTTCCAGTGCCTCTCTGACCAGTTGCAGCAGTCGGTGACTCCCTTTGTGGTCTCTGTACAAGCCACAGAGTGTACAGGTCAGTCCTGTGTGTGTGGTAGTCGAGAAATGTCCCTATTGCTATTAGCCTTTTTGTATTATGACACGTGGATACCTAACTCAAATAATAATATTTTAATTTGTTCTGTCCTCAGCCCTGAATCACATGCTGCAGAGGATTCTAGAGAGACTGATGGGTACTAGTGTGTCTGTGGATAATGAGGAAGAGCCTGAGCAGCGCAGTACCAATGTAAACCAGAAGAGGGTGCACTGCTCCCTCATCACACTCTGTAACTGGTACAAGACTGTGACAAAGGTATGTAGCTACTGCAAAGAAGTAAGGACTATTATGATGCTTTTATGTACAACTGTCAAATGTATAGATGTTGACCTTACAATTTCTGCATCAAAGTTACGAGCTTTTGTCATTACAAATCATGCATCCTGTGTAAATAATTTGCTCCTCTCAGAAAGATGCCTCCGGCACCGCAAGAAAAAAGCGTACTTCCGTTGGCAAAGACATGCAACAGCATCCTCCTATTGTAGTGATCTTCAAAGACCTAGAGGCTTTCAACCCTAAAGTGCTGCAAGATTTTATCCTCATCTGCAGGTAGGAGTTCTAACCTCCACCTCTGTTAGGGGTGGCAGGTAGCTTAGTAGTTAGAGCGTTGGGCCAGTAACTGAAAGGTTGCTGAATCCCCAAGCTGACAAGGTCAAAATCTGTCTTTCTGACCCTGAAAAAGGCAGTTGATCCACTGTTCCCCTTGGTAGGCTGTCATTGTAAACAAGAATTTGTTCTTAACTGACTTGCCTAGTTAAATTAAAAAACAATTAATAATAATAATATTGATTGAATATATACATAATCATCGTAGCTGTGTGATGGCACCTCACGTGAAAAGTGTTTATGCATCCCATGCTGCATCATCTCCCCGTTCTCTTCAACAGTCGGTACGTTGAACAGCTTCCACTGATGTTTGTTCTTGGCATTGCCACGTCTCCCAGCACCATTCAACACATGCTGCCCCACTCGGTGTCCTCTCTGCTGGGCATCGAGCTCTTCCAGTCACTGTCCTGCACCCAGCACCTGGCTTCTGTCATAGACAAGGTAGGTACTTAAAAACTAGTCTGTAGCCATCATGAATCCATCCATTCACTTTGTGAATGTAGTTGTATTGGACACATAGTGAGCATGCTTGTCTGTGCCCTTTTCCTAAAACCAAACACGGTTCTCGAGTTGCAGTTTGCAAATGTCAACAGACATTTTCACTCAAGACCCCCATTGATGATGACATGTCTTGAGTTACTCATGTTTATTTCAAGTTAGGATTCAGACTTTAGTTTGAGTATTGTTTTCCCTCTCTTTCTCCAGGTGATCCTAACTTCCCAGTTTCCTTTCAAGCCCAATGGCAAGGTGCTGCAAGTGCTGGTCAGCATCTTCCTCTACCACGACTTCTCTGTACGCAACTTCATCAAAGGCCTGCAGGTGAGGACTGCCCTCTGATTGTTGGGGTGACTGTCAAATGTGTTGAAAGGGCATTCTCCTTTAACTGATGTTTAACCCACAATGTTGGTTGTGCTCTGTACCTGCTTTCAAAGACTAACTTTGAGATACGCTTGCTGGATGTATTCTGTTGGACTGTGTATTCCTGTGAATTTGTGTGTTGATCTTGATGGGCCCCCCTCAGTTGGCTCTGCTGGAGCACTTCCACAGCCAGCCTCTGAGCGTGCTGTGCTGTAAGAAGGAGGCGGCCCTGGTCCACGCCACTGAGCTCAGCCACAGGGATGTAGAGCGGCTCCAACAGCTGCCCTCCTTCATGAGGTGACTGTCACTCACACTCTTCTACCCATAGGATGGTGGAGAACGTTATCAGAATGTTGTGTGATTTGTCTGTTTAAAAACTTGTTATGTTCGGTGTTTACCTCCCCTTTCACCCAGGTACGTAGAGGAACAGGGTCCCCAGGAGCAAGTGGAGCTGTTGACTAGTGATGACCATGTGAAGGTAAATATTGAGTGCTGTCGAGAGGTTCTGAACAGTATATTGACATGAATTATGAGCTTGAGTGATTGCGTGTCCTTCCCATTATTTTAGGAAGTGTGTCAGAAACTACTGAAAGATCTTTGCAAATACCACAAGAACTACTACCCCACTCTGAGGTGTCTCCACATTCTGACGGCTTCTCTGCCCAAATACCCTCTGGGAAAACAGGTTGGAACATTTTGTCAAGATTGCCATTGAAATAATACATACATTAGGAAGGGAATTGTAGAGCATGGCACGGACTGTCTCACCTGTTCCACATATGCCTCTATTTTTAGATAAGAGAGCTGCACATATCCTGTCTGGAGAAGAATGTGTGGGAGACTGATGAGTATGCGTGTGCCATGCAGCTTCTGAGGTGATAAAGGAGATTATACATTTATTAATGACAAAAACATTGCTTAGCAAAACAGTTTTATATTCAAGCTGTCATAACTTTATCTTAGCAGGTAGAAGAGTAAGTTTGTTTGCTCTCCTTTTGTCAACACAACTTTTCACTCCAGGATGATGGCTAAAGACGAGCTCACCTCAACGCTGAAAAAGTGTGCAGAGATCCTGAAATCTGGCAAGACAACGAAAATGAGGGATGCACTGCTTCAACTGGACAATTTACTCTCCACATTTGACCAGCCAGGCGGTAAGTAGTGATGATGGCTGTAACAGTTTACCATTTCAACCAAATGCTTTTCTGACCCATTGAAATGTGCTTCTCTTGCTTCTGCCCAATCAGATCTTGTTGAGAATGCAGCAGGGGAGGACCTCACTTCTCCAGGGAAAGGCCTCCAGAAGAAAACAGACTTGTTCCAACTGCAAAAGGTAACAACTTTCTGCTATAACGGATAGTTATTTTGCTCAAACGGTTTCATACACTTCTGATGTATAATGGATCTACGCCTCTCTCTAAAAAAAATATTGTATGTAGTGCTTGTGATATGAAGGGCCTCAGCATTTACTGTCCTCTCTGTTTAGACTCTATTGGAGATGAAGAAATCTCGAAGAACCAAGAAAATGAGTCAGTTCGAGATACTCCGAGACCAAGCCCTGGAGTTCATTGACAGCCTTGTGAGGTGAAGTAGTATACAGTAATGATACAACCCAATCAATTGACAGGATAGATTACGTTCATTCTTTTAGATGAGCTCGGTGTAAATGGATGACACAGTATTTGATGGTGCTGCTCACCTTTGTGTGTTTTCAGGTCCCACCTGGCCCCACCCGAATCCCAACCACTGTACGAGGTATGCTACTACAGCTCCTCTGCTGTCCTGAGACGCCACCTCAACGCCACGCCACGCACCTCCATCCAGACCGCGCTCAGCAACCCCTACCACTACCTGAAAGTAAATGGCTACCACTGAGAGGCTGTCTCAAGTGTCTAGTGAACGCTGTTCTTTGTATC
Source organism: Oncorhynchus nerka (assembly GCF_034236695.1). NCBI lineage: Eukaryota > Metazoa > Chordata > Actinopteri > Salmoniformes > Salmonidae > Oncorhynchus > Oncorhynchus nerka. Next base: position 71,457,109 of record NC_088413.1, read on the forward strand.
CTAATCTGCACCAATCTGGAAAATTTGATGGCCTTTTTTTACCCCGTTCACAATTGTTTCAGATCAGTGCCGACGAAAGAGACTGACCGCATTCCCTGTCTTTAGACAACTCAGCCAAAGTTTCTAGTGTTAAACAGTAGCTCATACCGATGCTAATCTGTGCTTCAGAATGAAGATCTGCGGGCCGAGGACGGGACAGTCTCCAATGCTGCTCCTGACATCTGCATTGTGTACAAGCTGCATCTGGAGTGTGGGAGAATCATCAACCTGTATGACTGGCTGGAGGTTGGTTTAATAAAGAATTAAGTGAAATACTATTGGTATCATATTCACTGCGTGTACAAAACATTACGAACACACCTGCCCCTTCCATGAGACTGACCAGGTGAAAGCTATGATCCTGTATTGATGTCACTTATTAAATCCTCTTCAATCAGTGTAGATGAAGGGGAAAAGACAGGTTAAATCATATTTTTTTAAGCCTTGTGACATGGATTGTGCATGTGTGCCATTGAGGGTAAATGGGCAAGACAAAAGATTTGTCTTTGAACAGGGTAAGGTCCGCCTGCTGGGTTTTTCATGCTCAACAGTTTCTTGTGTGTATCAAGAATGGTCCACCACCCAAAGGACATCCAGTCAACTTGACACAACTGTGGGAAGCACTGGAGTCAACATGGGCCAGCGTCCCTGTGGAATGCTTTCGACACCTTGTAGAGTCCATGCCCTGATTTATTTCAGCTTTTCTTTCATCACATTCCCAGTGGGTCAGTTTACGTACACTCAATTAGTATTTGGTAGCATTGCCTTTTTAAATTGTTTAAACTTGGGTCAAATGTTTTGGGTAGCCTTCCACAAGCTTCCCACAATAAGTTGGGTGAATATTGGCCCATTCCTCCTGGTGTAACTGTCAGGTTTGTTGGCCTCCTTGCTCGCACACGCTTTTTCAGTTCTGCCCACAAATGTTCTATAGGATTGAGGTCAGGGCTTTGTGATGGCCACTCCAATACCTTGACTTTGTTGTCCTTAAGCCATTTTGCCACAACTTTGGAAGTATGCTTGGGGTCGTTGTCCATTTGGAAGACCCATTTGCGACCAAGCTTTAACTTCTTGACTGATGTCTTGATGTTGCTTCAATATATCCACATTTTCCTGATGCCATCTATTTTGTGAAGTGCACCAGTCCCTCCTGCAGCAAAGCACCCCCAAAACATGATGCTGCCTCCCCTGTGCGTCATGGTTGGGATGGTGTTCTTCGGCTTGCAAGCCTCTTCCTTTTTACTTCAAATATAACAATGGTCATTATGGCCAAACAATTCTTTTTTTGTTTCATCAGACCACAGGACATTTCGTCAAAAAGTACAATCTTTGTCCCCATGTGCAGTTGCAAACCGTAGTCTGGCTTTTTAATGGAGGTTTTGGAGCAGTGGCTTCTTCCTGAGTGGCCTTTCGGGTTATATCGATATAGGACTCGTTTTAATTTGGATATAGATACTTTTGTACCTGTTTTCTCCAGCATCTTCACAAGGTCCTTTGCTGCGGTTCTGGGATTGATTTGCACTTTTTGCATCTCTAGGAGACAGAACGTGTCTCCTTCCTGAGCGGTATGACGGCTGCGTGGTCCCTTGGTGTTTATTCTTGTGTACTATTGTTTGTACAGATGAACGTGGTACCTTCAGGTGTTTGGAAATTGCTCACAAGGATGAACCAGACTTGTGAAGGTCTACAATTTCTTTCTGAGTTCTTGGCTGATTTTTCTTTTGATTTTCACATGATGCCAAGCAAAGAGGCACTGAGTTTGATGGTAGGCCTTGAAATACATCCACAGGTACACCTCCAATTGACTCAAATGATGTCAATTAGCCTATCAGAAGCTTCTAAAGCCATGACATTTTCTGGGATTTTCCAAGCTGTTTAAAGGCACAGTCAACTTAGTGTATGTACATTTCTGACCCACTGGAATTGTGATACAGTGAAATAATCTGTCTGTAAACAGTTGTTGGAAAATGTACTTGTCATGCACAAAGTAGATGTCCTAACCGACTTGCCAAAACTATAGTTTGTTTACAAGAAATTTGTGGAGCGATTGAAAAACTAGTTTTAATGACTCGACCCTAAGTGTATGTAAACTTCCGACTTCAACTGTGTCTCTTTGGGTTTATACCTCTGTAGAAACATATGCCTTGATGCTGGTATATTGAATGAGAAACGAGTGTGTTAATTTTCATGTATCTGCAGGCTTATGCTACTGTGGTCTCGGCTGCAGAGGGTAAGGATCCTGACTCGGCGGACTTTGGCAAAGTGGATGAACTCAAACAGTATCCTTTAATTGTTGGATGTCTTAAAATGCTTCATGGTGACTACTTTTGAATATATGGTAAGATGTTTAATAAACAAGCACTGCATGGGGGCGGCAGATTTTTTTGGGGGGGATTTTTCCCTTGAGCAAGGCAATTAACCCTAATTGGATAAGAGCATCTGCTAAATGGCTAATGTAAAATACTCTGAATAGACAAGTATCCTATCATGAGCACTTTAAATTTAACTGCTATGCAACTTAATATTAGGAAGATGTGTTAAAATGCACTGTACAAAACATTAACATCAGACTATTCTCAATTTAATCTTATATTAGTAGAGACATACATTTATTTAGAATGTCCCGTTATGAAATTGGCAGGAACAGTGGCAGGGAGAAAAAACACATGTCGTCCATATGCACTTGAATAGTGAATGGAGGCTGTGCCTTCCCGGTTCCTTTTTCAATCATGCCGTGTATGCTACTCTGGTTTTACAGTGGAGCAATGTGCTTAATTCACAGGACGGTTGAGCTAATGTGATTAGCATGAGGTTGTAAGTAACAAGAACATTTCCCAGAACATAGACATCTTATATTGGCAGAAAGCTTAAATTCTTGTTAATCTAACTGCACTGTCCAATTTACAGTAGCTATTACAGTGAAATGATGCCAATCTATTGAGTGCACAGTTTTGAATTTGAAAAGTTATTAATAAAACAATTACACGTTTGGGCAGTTTTGATATAAAATTCTTAACATAAATGCAATGGTTCATTGGATCAGTCAAATTTTTTGCTCATACACTGCTGTCATCTAGTGGCCAGAATCTAAATTGCACATGGGCTGGAATATTACATTACGGCCTTTTCTCTTGCATTTCAAAGGTACAAAAACATATATTTTTTTCTTGGTATTATCTTTTACCGGATCTGTGTTAGTTTCCTACATTCCTTTCACATTTCCACAAACTTTCTTTAATTTCAAATGGTATTTTGAATATGCATATCCTTGGGCCTAGCAGGCAATTAGATTTGGGTATTTCATTTTAGGTGAAAATTGAAAAAAGGGGCAGATTATTTTAGTAGCAGCTGAGAAATGAATATAGTAGCACCTGGGATACTTTTTTTTAGTGGCAAGTTGCATGTAGAAATGTCTGGGCCTATAAGAACCCTTATTTCACTCCATGCATTAACCACTGTTTGAGCATCAGCCAGCCTCTTGCTGTGCGACAGGTGATATTCTCTATGCCATGGGCTCTCCAACTCTGTTCCTGCAGCTACCCAATGATTTGTTTTGGAAACCAAGTGAAATCTATCCGTGAACATCAATAGTAACATGTTTTCACAAATTGTATTAAACTGTTGACAGCCCCTCTGCTCGAGAAAGGAATAGAAATATGTGTATGCATGTTTCGATAAATTATTAAAATATGCTTTTTCACAGTTGTTCCTCAACTCCTACAAGTGCTCGTTTTATCCAGGCGGTATCTGAGCTGGAGTTCCTGGGATTCATCAAATCCACCAAGCAGAAGACGGACCATGTGTCACGACTGACCTGGGGAGGCTGCTGATTCACCGTCTGGGAGCTTGTGTTGTATAGTACATGTCAATTGTTTTTGAATAAAATGTGATTTCAATTGAGTACCATGATTTGCTCATTGTGCTCTTAAAAAACGTGTGGAAAATGCAAGTGGTTAACTCTGGTAACAAACACTCTGAAAGAAGTGTATACAATATTATATGAAACACCACCAGTCTTATCAAGTAGCCAGGGGTACATTCATTTGTAAAGATGCTGTGGGAACAGATGGGTCCTCATGGGTGACGACTGCTGCGAGGTGATTATTCCACCACTTCAGAGCTGAATCAAAGATTAAGTGTTAACTGGGACTCTGTAACGCCATAGTGCTGGCAGGGAGCCCTGATGTGATGCAATGCCAGAAATGACTGAATTGACATCTCGATATTGTAGGTATTTTATCTACTTGATTACTCATTAGCTTAACATCAAATCAAACTTTATTTGCCACATGCGCTGAAATGCTTACAAGACCTTAACCAACAGTGCAGTTCAAGAAGAAAATATTTACCAAGTAGGCTAAAATAATAAAAAGTAACAAGAGTAACAACATACAGGGGGCACCGGTACCGAGTCAGGTGTACAGGCTAGTTGAGGTAATCTGTACATGTAGGTGGGGGTGAGGTGATTGTGCATAGGTAACAAACAGCGAGTAGCAGCAATGTACAAGAGGGGGGTCAATGTAAATTGTCCGGTGGTGATTTTTTTATGAGTTCAGCAGTCTTGCTGTGCGGTAGCAGAGAAAACAGTATAATTTGGGTGACTGGAATCTCTGACAATTTTATGGGCTTTCCTCTGACACCGCCTTTTATATAGGTCCTGGGTGGCAGGAAGCTTGGCCCCAGTAATGTACTGGGCAGTTTGCACTACCCTCTGTAGCGCCTTGCGGTCAGATGCCAAGCAGTTTCCATATCAGGCGGTGATGCAACCGATCAGGATGGCATAGCAGTAGAACCTTTTGAGGATCTGGGGGCCCATGCCAAATCTTTTCAGTCTTCTGAGGGGGAAAAGGTTTTGTCGTATCCTCTTCACGACTGTCTTGGTATGTTTGGACCATGATAGTTTGTTGATGTGAACACCAAGGAACTTAACTCTCGACCCGCTCCACTGCAGCCCCGTCGATGTTAATGGGGGCCTGTTCTGCCCGCCTTTTCCTGTAGTCCAACATCAGCTCCTTTGTCTTGCTCACATTGAGGGAGAGGTTGTTGTCCTGGCACCACACTGCCAGTTAGCTGACCTTCTCCCTATAGGCTGTCTCATCATTGTCGGTGAACAGGCCTACCACTGTTGTGTCGTCAGCAAACTTAATGGTGTTGGAGTCGTGTATGGCCTTGCAGTCGTGGGTGAACAAGGAATACAGGAGGGGACTAAGTACACCCCCCCGAGGGGCCCCAGTGTTAAGGATCTGCGTGGCAGACATGTTGTTGCCTACTCTTATCACCTGGGGGCGGCCCGTCAGGAAGTCCAGGATCCAGTTGCAGAGGGAAGTGTTTAGTCCCAGAGTCCTGAGCTTCGTGGGCACTATGGTGTTGAACGCTGAGCTGTTGTCGATGAACAGCATTCTCACATAGGTGTTCCTTTTGTCCAGGTGAGAAAGGGCAGTGTGGAGTGCGATTGAGATTGTGTCATTTGTGGATCTGTTGGGGCGGTATGTGATTTGGAGTGGGTCTAGGGTGTCCGGGAGGGTGCTGTTGATGTGAGCCATGACCAGCCCTTCTCACCAAAACTCAAAATTCTTGCTTGTTTTTCAAAAATCAAGCCTGAAACCTTGAATAAAGACTGTTGACATCTAGACGGATTTACATAGTAACAATAGGTTTCCATTATAAGAGCCTGGGACCTCAAAAAAATAAAAAATAATTCAGGGTTGGTTCTTCTTCAGATCTTCGCCTGCCATATCATTCTGTTCAACTTGTGTTCTATCCAATGCTACCAATTATATGCATATCCTGAGTAACAGGCAGTTTATTATGGGCACGTCAGTCAGGCAACTAGACCCTATCCCTAAGAAGTTTTAACAGTTGGTCCGCCATGCTTTGTGTACACGTCCTGGTAATCTGTCTGGCCCAGCGGCTTTGTGAATGTTGACCGTTTTTAAGGTTTTGTTCACATCGGCTACCGAGAGCGTTATCACAGTCATCAGGACAGCTAGTGCTCTCGTGCATGCTTCAGTGTTGCTTGCCTCGAAGCGAGCATAAAAGGCATTTAGCTTGTCTGGTAGGCTCGCGTCACTGGGCAGCTCGCGTCTGCGTTTCCCTTTGTAGTTTTCAAGCCCTGCAATGTCCGACGAGCGTCAGAGCCGGTGTAGTAGGATTCAATCTTAATCCTGTATTGACGCGTTGCTTGTTTGATGGTTCATCTGAGGGCATAGCGGGATTTCTTATAAAAGTCTGCATTAGTCTCCCGCTCCTTGAAAGCGGCAGCTCTAGCCTTTAGCTCGATGCGTTGCCTGTAATCCATGGCTTCTGGTTGGGATATGTACGTACAGTCACTGTGGGGACGACGTCATCAAAGCACTTATTGAAGAAGCCAATGACTGATGTGGTGTATTCCTCAATGTCATTGGCTGAATCCTAGAACATATTCCAGTCTGTGCTAGGAAAACAGTCCTGTAGTGTAGCATCCGCGTCTTCTGACCACTTCCGTATTGAGCTAGTCACTGGTACTTCCTGCTTTAGTTTTTGCTTGTAAGCAGGAATCAGGAGGATAGAATTGTGGTCATATTTGCCAAATGGAGGGCGGGGGAGAGCTTTGTATGCATCTGGAGTAAAGGTGGTCTAGGATTTTTTGTGACATGTAACAAATTAGTTAGCCAGTGTTTCCCCTAGGTGGCAAAGTTAATTGCAGTTTCAAATCTCATTTCCTACAATTCTACACATTTTGCCATGGAGCAGAGAAAATATTCTGTTTTAAATAAAATTTTGCCTTGTTCTTATGCTATATTAGTGACTCAAACATAACAATCAATGGGGACCCCATGCCATTTTTTTTGTGACTTTCAGTTCTCAAAAATGTTGTTCCATTTAAGAATAATTGCTCCATTATCTGTTCTACATATTTTATCTGGTTTTAGTCGTTTAAGTTTACACTGAAAACATGTTACCATCCCCAAAATGTTTTCTATAATTAAATGTTGCATTGCTTTGTCCTCTTCTTTAAAGAACCACTGCACATGTCGATTGGCGTGTTTTTCTGTGCTCATTAGAAAAAAACGAGATGTCAGTCTTGGAGGTGTGTTTCCTGACCGATTCCATGTTTGGTTAATGAGGTTTCAACTCAAATGTTATTGGTCACACACATTTTTAGCAGATGTTATTGCGGGTGTAGTGAAATACTTGTGTTCCTAGCTCTAACAGTGCAGTAGTATCTAACAATTCACAAGAATACACACATCTAAAAGTAAAATAATGGAAATAAGAAATAATACGGTACCAGTCAAAAATTTGGACACACCTACTCATTCAACAGTTTTTCTTAATTTGGACTATTTTCAACATTGTAGAAGACATCAACACTATGAAATAACACATAGAATCATGTTGTTAAAAAAAAAAGGTTTAACAATTCAAAATATTTGAAATTCTTAAAAGTAGCCACCCTTTTCCTTGATGACAGCTTTGCACACTGTTGGCATTTTCTCAACCAGTTTCATGAGGTAGTCACCTGGAATGCTTTTCCAACCGTCTTCGAGTTCCACATATGCTGAGCACTTGTTGGCTGCTTTTCCTTCGCTCTGCCGTCCAACTCATCCCGAACCATCTCAATTGGGTTGAGGTTTGGTGATTGTGGATGCCAGGTCATCTGATGCAGCGCTCCATCACTCTCCTTCTTGGTCAAATAGCCCTTACACAGCCCGAAGGTGTGTTTTGGGGTCAATGTCCCGTTGAAAAACAAATTATAGTCCCACTAAGTGCAAACCAGATGGGATGGTGTATCGCTGCAGAATGCTGTGGTAGCCATGCTGGTTAAGTGTGCCTTGAATTCTAAATAAATCACTGAGAGTGTCACCAGCAAAGCACCATCACACCTCCATGCTTCACGGTGGGAGCCACATATGCAGAGATAATCTGTTCACCTACTCTGCGTCTCTAAAAGACACAGCCGTTGAACCAGAAATCTTACATTTTGACTCCTCAGACAAAAGGACAGATTTCCACCGGTCTAATGTCCATTGCTCGTGTTTCTTATTGGTGTTCTTTAGTAGTGGTTTCTTTGCAGAAATTCGACCACGAAGGCCTGATTCACGCAGTCTCTGAACAGTTGATGTTGAGATGTGTCTGTTACTTGAACTCTGTGAAGCGTTTATTTGGGCTGCAATCTGAGGTACAGTTAATTGCTGATTTCTGAGGCTGGTAACTTACGAACTTATCCTCTGCAACAGAGGTAACTCTGGGTCTTCCTTTCCTGTGGCGGTCCTCATGAGAGCCAGTTTCATCATAGCGCTTGATGGTTTTTGCGACTGCACTTGAAGTTCTTGACATTTTCCGGATTGACTGACCTTCATGACTCAAAGTAATGATGGACTGTCGTTTCTCTTTGCTTATTTGAGCTGTTCTTGCCATAATATGGACTTGGTCTTTTACCAAATAGGGCTATCTTATGTATAACACCCCTACCATGTCAAAACACAACTGATTGGCTCAAACACATTAAGGAAAGAAATTCCACAAATTAACTATTAACAAGGCACACCTGTTAATTGGAATGAATTCCAGGTGACTACCTCATGAAGCTGGTTGAGAGAATGCCAAGAGTGTGCAAAGCTGACATCAAGGCAAAGGGTGGCTACATTGAATAATCTCAAATATATTTTGATTTGTTTAACACATTTTGGTTTACTACATGATTCCATATGTGTTATTTCATAGTTTTGAAGTCTTCAATATGATTCTACAATGTAGAAAATAGTACAAATAAAGAAAAACACTTGAATGAGTAGGTGTGTCCGAACTTTTGACCGATACTGTATATATTAGGACAAGCAATGTTGGAGTGGCATTGACTAAAATACAGTAGAATAGAATAGAGTATATACATATGAGATGAGTAAAGTAGTATGTAAACATTATTAAAGTGACTAGTGTTACATTATTAAAGTGGCCAGTGATCCCATGTCTATGTATATAGAGCAGCCTCTAAAGTGCAGGGTTGAGTGACCGGGTGGTAGCTGGCTAGTGTTGGCTATTTAAGTGTCTGATGACCTTGAGATAGAAGCTGTTTTTCAGTCTCGGTCCCAGCTTTGATGCACCTGTACTGACTTTGCCTTCTGGATAATGGCAGGGTGAACAGGCTGTGGCTCAGGTGAGGGATGTCCTTGATGATCTTTTTGGCTTTCCTGAGACATTGGGTTCTGTAGGTGTCCTGGAGGGACAGTGTGCCATCGGTGATGTGTTGGGCAGACCGCATCACCCTCTGAAGAGCCCTGCAGTTGCGGGAAGTGCAGTTGCCGTACCAGTCTGTGATACAGCCTGACATGATGCTCTCAATTGTGCATCTGTTATAGTTCGTGAGGGTCTTAGGGGCCAAGACAAATTTCTTCACCCTCCTGAGATTGAAGAGCTGCTGTTGCACCTTCTTCACCACACTGTCTGTGTGGGTGGACCATTTCAGATGGTCAGTGATGTGTACGTTGAGGAACTTGAAGCTTTCCACTTTCTCCACTGCAGTCCCGTCGATGTGGATAGGGGCGTGCTCCCTCTGCTGTTTCATGAAGTCAACGATCAGCGCCTTCATTTTGTTGACATTGAGTGAGAGGTTATTTTCGTGGTACCACTCCACCAGGGCCCTCACCTCCTCCCTGTAGGCGAACTCGTCATTGTTGGTAATCCGGCCTACTACTGTTGTGTCGTCTGCAAACTTGATGATTGAGTTGGAGGCGTGCGTGGCCAAGGAGTCTTGGGTGAACAGGGAGTACAGGAGGAGGCTCAGCATGTACACTTGTGGGGTTCCTGTGTTGAGGATCAGCGAAGTGAGTGTTGTTTTTTACCTTCACCAGCTGGGGGCAGCCCATCAGGTAGTCCAGGACCCAGTTGCACAGGGCAGGGTTCAGACCCATTGCCCTCTAGCTTTGTGGATACTATGGTGTTGAAGACTGAGCTATATTAAATTAACTGCATTCTTACGTAGGTATTCCTCTTGTCCAGATGGGTTAGGGCAGTGTGATTGCATCGTCTGTGGGGCAGTAAGCAAATTGCAGTGGGTCTAGGGTGTCAGATAACGTAGAGGTGATATGATCCTTACTAGCCTCTTAAAGCACTTCATGGTGACAGAAGTGAGTGCTACGGAGCAATAGTCATTTAGTTCAGTTACCTTTGCTTTCTTGGGTACAGGAACAATGGTGGACATCTTGAAGCAAGTGGGGACAGCAGACTGGGATAGGGAGTGTCTGTGCATGCTCTGAGGACGCTGCTAGGGATGCCGTCTGCCTGGCGAGGGTTAACACACTTAAAATGTCTTAGGTCGGCCACGGAGAATGAGAACCCACAGTCCTTGGGAGCAGGCTGCGTCAGTGGCACCGTGTTATCCTCAAAGCGGGCGAAGGAAGCAAAATGTCAGTGTCTGACCCCTAGAATGAATTTAAGAGAACTCAAAATCTGTAATTAATTTTGACATTTTAGTAGCACAATTTTACATTAACTAAGGTGTTTGGTGCAGTATTTCTCAAGTAAAGAAAGTGTGCAACGTGTAAACAGTTGGAGCTGCTGTGCAGGTCTTTCATACGGCCTATGCTATTGGATAGAGAGCCATTAACGCAACTGTTCACCCCATGTTAGTGGGCAAATAGACATCGTCAAATCAAAACCCAACCTTCATTTACCAAACTGACGTTTTAGACGAGACTTTATGACCAAACGATCCTATTTACATGTAGTCTTTGGATCTAGATCTAGGCTGGTGTGTTTATGGACATATTCAATCAATCCCTATCACAGTCTGTTGTTCCCACATGCTTCAAGAGGGCCACCATTGTTCCTGTTCCCAAGAAAGCTAAGGTAACTGAGCTAAACGACTACCGCCCCGTAGCACTCACTTCCGTCATCATGAAGTGCTTTGAGAGACGAGTCAAGGACCATATCACCTCTACCCTACCTGACACCCAAATAGACCCACTCCAAAAATTTTTTAAATTGCATTACCCAGGTGCCCTGAAAACCCAGGTCCACAGACTTTAATTTTCAACAGATGCAATCTCAACCACACTGCAAAAGTGGGCACTGCCAATTTTTGTAACCCATCTGGACAAGAGGAATACCTGATGTGAGAATGCTGTTCACCTTGTTTGCCCTCATTTTTGATGGGTGATTAATTTGTCACGACTACAGCTCGGTATTTAACACCATAGTACCCCTCCAAGCTCGACCCACGTCATCAAGCTCGAGACCCTGGGTCTCGACCCCGCCCTGTGCAACTGGGTACTGGACTTCCTGACGGGCCGCCCCCAGGTGGTGAGGGTAGGCAACAACATCTCCACCCAGCTGATCCTCAACACTGGGGCCCCACAAGGGTGCGTTCTGAGCCCTCTCCTGTACTCCCTGTTCACCCACGACTGCGTGGCCACGCACGCCTCCAACTCAATCATCAAGTTTGCGGACGACACAACAGTGGTAGGCTTGATTACCAACAACGACGAGACGGCCTACAGGGAGGAGGTGAGGGCCCTCGGAGTGTGGTGTCAGGAAAATAACCTCACACTCAACGTCAACAAAACTAAGGAGATGATTGTGGACTTCAGAAAACAGCAGAGGGAACACCCCCCTATCCACATCGATGGAACAGTAGTGGAGAGGGTAGTAAGTTTTAAGTTCCTCGGCGTACACATCACAGACAAACTGAATTGGTCCACCCACACAGACAGCATCGTGAAGAAGGCGCAGCAGCGCCTCTTCAACCTCAGGAAGCTGAAGAAATTCGGCTTGTTACCAAAAGCACTCACAAACTTCTACAGATGCACAATCGAGAGCATCCTGGCGGGCTGTATCACCGCCTGGTACGGCAACTGCTCCGCCCACAACCGTAAGGCTCTCCAGAAGGTAGTGAGGTCTGCACAACGCATCACCGGGGGCAAACTACCTGCCCTCCAGGACACCTACACCACCAGATGTCACAGGAAGGCCATAAAGATCATCAAGGACAACAACCACCCGAGCCACTGCCTGTTCACCCCGCTATCATCCAGAAGGCGAGGTCAGTACAGGTGCATCAAAGCTGGGACCGAGAGACTGAAAAACAGCTTCTATCTCAAGGCCATCAGACTGTTAAACAGCCACCACTAACATTGAGTGGCTGCTGCCAACACACTGACTCAACTCCAGCCACTTTAATAATGGGAATTGATGGGAAATGTAAAATATATCACTAGCCACTTTAAACAATGCTACCTAATATAACGTTTACATACCCTACATTATTCATCTCATATGTATACGTATATACTGTACTCTATCATCTACTGCATCTTTATGTAATACATGTATCACTAGCCACTTAACTATGCCACTTTGTTTACATACTCATCTCATATGTATATACTGTACTCGATACCATCTACTGTATCTTGCCTATGCCGCTCTGTACCATCACTCATTCATATCTTTATGTACATATTCTTTATCCCCTTACACTTGTGTCTAGAAGGTAGTAGATTTGGAATTGTTAGCTAGATTACTTGTTGGTTATTACTGCATTGTCGGAACTAGAAGCACAAGCATTTCGCTACACTCGCATTAACATCTGCTAACCATGTGTATGTGACAAATAAGATTTGATTTGATTTAGAATAACGGTTTCTGATTTATTTCGAGGCCACGTTGGCCGTTTTCAAAGGCATTCATGGTTTTAAAGAGAGTTGCACTTTAATTTGCAGTGGCATCACAATTTAGCAGCGGCGGTGTGCCGTATAGGGGAAACACTGGTAGTACTTGACTTAGAGCATTACCCGGTTGTGACAGAATGAAACTTTTAAATCATAAGCCTTAAAACATTTTATTGTTTGGTTTTCCACTAAGTACATAGGTTTGAAAGTAATACCAGGAAAACAAAAATGACAAAATAAAATATTTTGAAAGGGGAAAAAATAATAATATCTAACTTACACTTTGTAAAGTCCCATACAAAAAAAAGTAACTGGTGCATCCGCATATTCTCTTCTCCAAACTGTACTAACTTGCATCTTCCACTTGCTCATAGATTGACCAGCAAACCTTACATGGATTTCTACATTGCTTTATCTCATACATATATATATATCATAAACCTAGGAGGTTTGCTGATAGATAGATATATATATACATATGATATATATATACATATGATATATATACATGTAACAAAGAAATAAAACAATGAATAAAGTTTGGAATTCCTTGTAAGAGTGAGGCCTTATCGATACAAGTACAGCAGGAGAAACGTAGGCCACTGGTAGAGAGGGCCTATACATTTACATTAGGAAGCACCTAGCTGCTTGCGAGAGAAAGTGATAACCACTGATAACAGCTTATAAACCTTTGCCCAAAGGAGAAATATGGCACAGTAAGAAAAGTTTAAATAAACCAAATCTCTTGCGGTGATTTCCCAAGATTTAAACTTGATAGCTTGCAGCAACAGGTGACCTGGCAGACTGGGATGCTTTCAGGAAACATCTGGTGAAGAAGGGATAAAAATAGATTAAAACAGAAAACCAGCCATGTTACCATAACCTTTAGAGGTTTTCCATTCAGGTGTAACGGTAGCCAGCTTGCATTCCACAATGGGATGGTACATGCACTGAGAATCTTATATAAAGGAGAGGAAAATAAAACTCACAGCTTGCAGGTTGCTCTCCAAATCTTCGCATCAACTGGTCATGTGTAAACTTCACAAAAGTGTCATATTGTTCTGTAATAGAAATGTGGGAGGAAAGGGATGGAGGGGTTTAATAAGTTTAACTGTAAAAATCACATACCACCTTATGTTGCACTTTCTGAATCCTGTATTTTGACAGTCCACACCTGCCAACTTGGAAGTCATGGTCTCCTCATATTCCTCACGAACTTTATCTTCACGCTCCTTCAGTAGACGTTCACAAATAATTCCAACTTGTCTAAGAGTAAATAAGGGCTGTTCTTTCCTTGATGGAGAAGAACCTCCAGCCGATGTGCCTGCAGATGACACGATGAGAGAAATGAGGTCATTTGCATGTTGAGGGGGGGGGGGGGGGGGGGGGGTCTAGTTCATCCTGCACTCTGGATCTCCCCTCCTCACCTAGGTTTAGGATTTGAGCTGTTCAATTCCGGTCCTGGAGGGCCGAAACACCTCTGTTTTTTGTTTCTACCTGGTAGTTCATTGCACTCACCTGGTGTCCCAGGTCTGAATTAGTCTCTCAGAAGCAGAAGATGAAAACAAGAAGTGTTTTTGGCCCTCAAGGACCGACATTGAACCTGGCTAGGCTAACAGTACACTACAACAAACCTGGCATACTGGATCCACCTAGAGGGGGTGGAGCCTCTGGGGAGTAGCAACCCTCTGTCTGTTGGTAAACTCCATCGATGTGTTTTCTCTTCTGAATGCGCTTGTACTCCTGCTTGATGTTGTTCAGAATTTTCTCTTGAATGAGATAGTACACAGCATGAGTCAAAATCATTCAGGGAGGAAGTTAGTCAAACAACTTGTCAAATCTAATGGAGGCCTCACGTTATAGTGCAATCCTTATAGCTCCTATTATGCTGTGTAACACAAAAAGGGTCAAGATGACACCATGCGAAGATCTCAATTGCATACACCTCGCGTCCTCTCTCCTCGTCTCCTTCTCAAAGCCCATTGGATGAGAAAGTCTGCGGTTTCAGAGGTTGCAAGAAGTATGCAATTGAGATCTTCCCAATGTCAACATGCTATATCGACATCATGTTATCTTTTCAAGATAGTTACTCATGTTATTGCAGCATATCTACCTAACTATTGGCTAACATCTAATATAGTCTTGAAAATAGTATGCTAAGTTAAGGGTTAGCTGGCAATGCAGAAAGCTAGCACACTGGCCTGGGTAGCTAACGTTAGATGTATGGTACCAAATTGGGTTTATCCGGTAAATTAGTTAACTCATGTTTAATTACCAGCTGATAGTCTTGACGACACCTCTCCAAATGGTGACGGCTCCATGTGAAGGTATTTCCGTGGGGATGAGGAGGATGATGGGGAAACCGGGATACACCTTCTCCTTTTAGGCGACGTTGGACTCATCAATGGATCAAACTCCATGGTTCTTTTCAGGGTCGCTCCACACGCCATGATTTTGATTTAAGGAGGGTCCAGCTACAAAGAACGAACGAGGAACAGTGTATAGTAGCTACTGCGAAACAAAAGAAAATGGCTTTCGAGATAGGAAGTTTATTATCCCGATTATGTATTTTCAGCTAGCTGGCTAGTTATCTAGCTTTGCAACTTCGACAAGTCCAGGAAGGAGTCTTACGACTGTTGTTGGCTAACGTACAGTAACGTTATTAGGTTAGGCTAGCGTTAGCCAACAAAATCAAATGAAAACAAATTTCCACCTTTCCGGGGAAAAGTTGCCCTCCGTTCCTATCCGACGCTCGTGTATCTTTGACGTTTGTTTCACTTATATCTTACCTCTATTTGAATTTCCTTAGCTACGTTATAAATTCAGACGAAGCTATAACAACCTGCCTACCAGCTTGAAAGCCAGCTAGCTTCTTGTTTTTGATCCCGTCTGGTTCTAGGGTTGAAGACGTCAAAAAATGGAGCGCATGCCGGTAGGCATGCGCTAATGATGGTGGGATTTGTAGTGCAGTCAAGACAGAGGTGGTGTTTTTTTGTGTGGTTCGAAATCACATTGAATCATTTTCGCTGCTATAATTTTTTGGTGCTGCCATGATTTTGCGCTGCTATATCTATATACATTAGCAGTAGGCCTGTTCTTCATTGTTATTGTTACATTATTGGAAATTAATGTATTTTGTTAGCCTTTGCCACTTTATTTTGTTCTGCAAATCCATGGGCCCATAATGTAAAATGGATTGTTACACTTATACGTTTTTTTGCCTTTTCTGTAAAAAAAAATTCACTTGGGGTAAAAACGTCGTGGTTTTACCTTTCTAACCAGCCCCATCATACTATACTCTGATTCCACAAGAGGGCAGTACAGTACCTCACACAACACAAGGCACATCGTCCAATGTGCCACTGCCAACTCTTTCTCCTCCTCCAGAGACTTAAAAACGTACCACCAAAGCCCATATCTGATATAAGGGAAAGGGGGGTCCTAGTTAGTTGTACAACTGAATGCCTTCAGTTGAAATGTGTCTTCCTCATTTAACCCAAAACCTCTGAATCAGAGAGGTGCGGGAGTTGTCATAATCAACATCCACGTCTTCGGTGCCTGGGGAACAGTGGGTTAACTGCCTTGCTCATGGGCAGAACGACAGATGTTTACCCTGTCAGCTCGGGGATATCATACATGCCTTATGAGTATTGTGCAAATTTGACTTTATTCAGAAGCTTGGAAACCCAGGTGTTTGAATGGGGAAACCACAATACTTTGGAATATAAATTATACATGCAATATTTGCTCATTTTTTATCTTAGCAGAGACAACTGAAAAATTCAAATTCCTCTGGTTTTATACTTACTTAAAGATCCTCTGTTGATTTGACAGTTCTTGGTTGGTGAAACACTATATATATAAAAGTATGTGGACACCCCTTCAAATTAGCGGATTCGGCTATTTCAGCCACACTACTTGCTGACAGATGTATACAATCAAAGAGCTCAGTGACTTTCAACGTGGCACCATTATAGGATGCCACCTATCCAACAAGTCAGTTTGTCAAATTTCTGCCCTGCTAGAGCTGCCCTGGTCAAGTCTAGGAGAAACAACAAGAAGTGGTAGGCCACACAAGCTCACAGAACAGGAAGTGTGTAGCGCGTAAAAATCATCTGTCCTCTGTAAATTGTCTGTCCTCAGTTGGATCAGAAGCAACATCAGCACAATAACTGTTTGTCGGGAGTTTCATGAAATGGGTTTCCATGGCCGAGTAGCCGCACACAAGCCTAAGATCACCATGTGCAAAGTGTTGGCTGGAGGGGTGTACCGCTCATCGCCATTGGGCTCTGGAGCAGTGGAAACCCATTCTCGTTCTCTGGAGTGATTAATCATGCTTCACTATCTGACAGTTCAAAGGATGTATCTGGGTTTGGCAGATGCCAGGAGAATGCTACCTGCCCGAATGCATAGTGCCAGCTGTACATTTTGGTGGAAGAGGAATAATGTTCTCGGGCTGTTTTTCATGGTTCGGGCTAGGTCCCTTAGTTCCAGTGATGGGAAATCTTTATACTACAATACAATTCTAGATGATTCTGTGCTTCCAACTTTGTGGCATCAGTTTGGGGAAGGCTCTTTCCTGTTTCAGCATGACAATGCCCCCATGCATAAATTGAGGTCCATACAGAAATGGTTTGTTGAAATCGGTGTGGAAGAGCTTGACTGGCCTGCACAGAGCCCTGACCTCAACCCCATCGAACACCTTTGGGATAAATTGTAACGCCGACTGCAAGCCAGGCCTAATCGCCCAACATCAGTGCCGACCTCACTAATGCTCTTATGGCTGAATGGAAGCAAGTCCCCTCAGGAATGTTCCAACATTTAGTGGAGGCTGTTATAGCAGCAGAGGGGGGGGGGGGACCAACTAAATATTAATACCCATGATTTTGGAATGAGATGTTCGACGAGCAGTTGTCCACATACTTTTGGTAATGTAGTGTAGATGATGACATTTTTGCTGTAAGTACAGCTGCAATAGAAGACAATGGCTATTGTTTTTCTATTGATGTGTTCAGATGAAAGCATTTGTGTACATGATATACATACATTGCTTATTACTAAATTAGTCTGGTCTTAAATAAGATGAGTAACTACACAAATACAAAATGTTTTTTCTCTCTCTGGAGTGTCATGAGATAAGTTCACAAGGTGCTTTCCTGAATATTTTTATTGAATCAAAACATAAATTAAGATGTTCATTCACAGAAAAATACTTAACATATATGAAGAGATGGAGGGGGGGACGGGATGTATTTAATACATTACATGTCTTTATGGTTGTGGTTCTTCTTTGGGGAAATCTGTCTCCCAGTTAGTTGAAATAATGTGACTCATTGAAAAGATGTACATTATCTACTCTTGTATGGAATAACATGACCCTCAATTATACATCATTTAAAAAATAAGGCAATCAAAACAGTTTCACAAAACATACTTTACGACAAGAACTACAAACTATCACAATGTAATAATTTACAGTATAATTTACAGTGGAAAGAGCAGCCAATTTCACCTAGAAGCATTTTAACGGCTCAAACCATACAGTCAGGGCAGATCAGCATGACACTAAATACACAACTGTACAGTTAAACAATGCTTATTGTCACTATTTCCCTATGAAAATAAATTAATGAAGTGGTTCTGAAAACATTGAATTACGCTGAACAAAAATATAAATACAACATACAACAATTTCAAAGATATTACTAAGTTACAGGTCATATAAGTAAATCAGTCAATTGAAATAAATAAATTAGGCCCTAATCTATGGATTTCACATGACTGGGAATACAGATATGCATCTGTTTGTCACAGATGCTTTAAAAAAAAGGTAGAGGTATGGATCAGAAAACCAGTCAGTATCTGCTGTGACCACCATTTGCCTCATGTAGAGCGACACATCTCCTTCGCATAGAGTTTATCAGGCTGTTGATTGTGTCCTGTGGAATGTTGTCTCACTCCTCTTAAATGGCTGTGCGAAGTTGCTAGATATTGGCAGGAACTGGAACACGATGTTGATCCAGATCGTCTAAAACATGCTCAATGGGTGACATGTCTGGTGAGTATGCAGGCCATGGAAGAACTGGGACATTTTCAGCTTCCAGGAAATGTGTACAGATCCTTGCGACATGGGGCCGTGCATTATCATGCTGAAACATGAGGTGATGATGACTGGCATGACAATGGGCCTCAGGATCTCATCACGGTATCTCTGTGCATTGAAATTCCCTTCAATAAAATGCCATTGTGTTTGTTGTCCGTAGTGTATGCCTGCCCATACCATAACCCCACTGCCACCATGGGGCACTCTGTTCACAACGTTGACATCAGCAAACCGCTCTCCCACACAACGCCATACATGCTGTCTGCCATCTGCCTGGTAAAGTTGAAACTGGGATTCATCCGCGAAGAGCACACTTCTCCAGCGTGCCAGTGGCCATCAAAGAAGCCGGATGTGGAGGTCCTGGGCTTGCGTGGTTACACGTGGTCTGCGGTTGTGAGGCTGTTGGAAGTACTGCCAAATTCTCTAAAACAACGTTGGAGGCAGCTTATTGGCAACAGCTCTGGTGGACATTCCTACAGTCAGAATGCCAATTGCACGCTTCCTCAAAAATTGAGGCATCTGTGGCATTGTGTTGTGTGACCTTTTATTGTCGCCAGTACAAGGTGCACCTGTGTAATGATCATGCTGCTTAATCAGCTTCTTGATATGCCACACCTGTCAAGTGGATGGATTATGTTTGCAATGGAGAAATGCTTACTAACAGGGATGTAAACAAATTTGTGCACTAAATTTGAGAGAAATAAGGTTTTTGTGTGTATGGAAAATGTCTGGGATTTTTTATTTCAGCTCATGAAACATGGGGCCAACACTTTACATGTTGCATTTATATTTTTGTTCAGTATAATAATCTATGTTATTTTATGCTACAGCTACATAGACTTCAAAACTCAATTTAAAGTTCATGGTTGGCAAACTTTCTGGGCAGCGCTAATTGGGGTAGTGTCTATTCTAGATTAATTCTTCACAGTCAATACCTTCACAGTCACATGATGGCAGAAAGGTTCTCAGACCATCTCTGCGGAGACCGACAGGGTGACTTTGGCCACTTTTACAGTGGTGTTTGCATAGCTAGCCGTGGATTTGTAGGCTGTACCTTTGATGCTCCTGCTATGGCAATCAGACTCAGCACTGTTGTCCAGTGGTTGAGAAGATCCCCTGCACGTCCGGCAGATGTTAAGGAAGGCCCGGCGCAGGTCCTTACTCCTCAGTGCATAGATGACGGGGTTGACGGTGGAGTTGAGCAGGCAGAGCATGCTGCAGAAGGCAAAGACCGTCTTGATAACGTTGTTCATCTTCCAGAAGAGGTCGTAGACCATGATGGCTAGCACAGGGCCCCAGCAGATGATGAGGACCACCAGGATCAGCACCAAGGTCTTGGCCAGGCGGATGTCCATGCGAGTCTGCTCGGGTCGCATGGTCTGAGCCTTGGTTCCATCTGCCGTGTAGACAATGATGCTCTTCTGGGAGCTGCGGCTCATCATGCGCACAGTGTGGTGGTGGGCCTTCCACAGGATGAACATGTAGGCGTAGATGATGAACAGAAGCAGCACACTGGTCATCCCTATCCAGAACATCAGGTACTTCTCGTCGATGAGCGGGAAAATGTCTGAGCACACCGAGTTCAGTTGCTTACAGTTCCAGCCCAGTAGGGGGAGAATCGCAATGACGATGGAGATAGTCCACATCATGCAGAAGGCAATGACAGCCTTGTTCTTGGTGACGATCCGCTTGTAAGCCATCGGCCTGTGGATAGAGATATAGCGGTCGATGGCCGTGAGAAAGAGACTGCCCACAGAGGCAGTGAAAGAGGCGATGACTCCACTGAGTTTAAATAGAAACACATTGGGACTGTCCTTCCGGTGCAGCACATGGAAGTCCAAGAAACTGTACACAAATATGACACTGCCCAGAAGGTCGGCTACAGCCAGGCTTCCTATGAAGTGGTATGAGGGCCGACAGCGCAGGATGTGGGAGTGGAGGATCACACACAATACGATAAGGTTCTCCAGCACTGTGAAGGTTCCCAGGGTGAGTGCCATGACCGCTACTACTAACTGCTGGCTGGGGGTCAGAATCATGAAGCACTCCATGTCCACAATGTTCTCCCCGCATTGGAGAGAACCCCCGACCTCCCATCGGGTCCCATTGCCAAGCATTTCAGAGAAGTTGGTCGGGTAAATGGAGTTGCCATTATAGATGAGCTCCTTGTCCCCAGGTACTTGTACAGGGAAGGAGTTACTAAGTGGGGCAGAGTGAGTCTTCTGTAAGTGGAATCCAGTCTTGGCGAAGCCAGAATCAATGGACGGGTCATCATAGCTCACATCGTTGGAGCCAAGATACTGCAAACCAGTAGTCATTGTTCGGAAAGTGGTGTCAGCTATTCCATCCAGAGCAGACTTCATGGCTACTCAGCTGACTGGTAAATTATGTAGCATTAGATGCGTGTCTAGACAGAAAACAGAGTTCAAGAACATTTTGAAATCATTAATACTTTCTATTATTTGGTCAGTTTAATTGTGACAAATGTGGGGGTAGGCAAATATGTATGTATTTAACTGTGGGGGATTTTAACTGTGGGTGATATAGGAATGTTGCTGGGTGACATTATTGGTATCCCTGTACCAGCCAGCTGACTCTACAGCAGATGTGTCTCAGACAATAGTGAGAGAATTAACAGTCAATGATAAATGATTGAGACCCATATCTAACCTTCGGTGCTGCCCCCAGAACAAAAACATTGCATTAAGATGCCAATGTAGGTCAATCTTTCCTATTAATTAAGGGGTAAAACAGGATTAGGATTAAAAATAATGATTAAATGAATGATGCATCAAAGGTGGTAGTTATATTCTCTCAAGAGAAGAGTGAATTGATTTTGTAGAATCAATCTATAGATTTTTACAGGACTACTTTTTTCTCTCAGACTCTTATTATATGGCTCAGTTTATACACTGCCCCCATCCCCAATACAATAGTAAATATTGGACTATAACTATAACCTTCCTGTATTCTATTATAT
This sequence comes from Oncorhynchus nerka, assembly GCF_034236695.1. NCBI lineage: Eukaryota > Metazoa > Chordata > Actinopteri > Salmoniformes > Salmonidae > Oncorhynchus > Oncorhynchus nerka. The sequence continues at coordinate 71,478,878 of NC_088413.1, forward strand.
GTATGCTAAAATGTTTATCCTATTCTACTGAGCCATTTACTTTTTGTTCGTATTCTTATCTTTTATTATTTCTTATTGTTTTTGCATTGTCGAAAAGGAACCTGCAAGTAAGCATTTCGTTGGACGATGTATACCATGCGTATCCCGTCCATACGACTAACGAAACGTAAAACACATAGATAAGCGGCACATAACCCTGCCATTTTATCATGAATAGGACTAGATCTGTACATTTTGTAAAGAAAAATTACAATAACCTACATATGTTTTTCATTCATAAAAACAAGTAGACTAATGAGAATATTTGATAAAACATTGTCATGCGGATGTTTATAGATAGGCAAAAAAAAATATGGTAGTGATGTAGGCTATACAACAATGTGACGATGCCCCCTGTCCCATTTATGAATTAATAAAACAGACCAACAACAAGGAAGGTTATGGAGAGGCTGCAAGCAAGTAATTAGACTCGATAAACTCTCACTAAGGGTACAGCAAAATCAACAAATAAATAGATTATGCATTAATGGCACATTTGCAAAAAATAGTTCTTACCTTCTTTGCACAAAGAATTTGCGTTGTTCCATATGCCAGATTTAATTTATGACATAAAGACAAGAGGAAGTATGTCCACTAATCCAATCTCAGGAATTGTATTATATTGATGTCAACAGTTGCTTTAATCAAAGTGTATCAAATCGTTTAAAATGATTTTTAGCAGAGTGAATGTGTCATAATGAGCCTCGCATCCCTGTATAGTAACAGCGATGTGTCTGTCTGTCTGTCTGAGCTACGCAATTATTTTTTATAAGGATTCGCTTTGTGCGCTTCTGTGTCACGTGCTCCGAGGTGCCACAGCGCCTTGGACCAGAGTAGTGCGCTCGCGTCGCATCCTACATTCACGCTCACTCAGTAACGAGACACTCCATCATTTTGAACCCACACCCCATCATCATCGACCAGCGTGATTCAGGAAAACGAAACTATTATTCTATTTAATGTTAAAACACTATAATTTATTTCGTAGACGTATTTTCATTACTATTGTAGTTTAGACTCTCACTTCAACCTATAAGCAATTATGACCTCCTCCCAGCTTCTCAGGGTTAGGCTGTGTGTGTATGTATGATGTACGTATGTTATTGTATGCATGCAAATGTCACTGATGTGAGAGTATACCATTTATTTTGACTGGCAGAAATGCATGATGTCTAATAGCCTGGAAGGAAAGGTAACCATTAAGGGTTAAGCAATATCCAGCCAATGTTTTATATATTTAACCACATGTAGCATAGGATGAAATGCCTTGTATATCTTGCCAGTGTATAGAAATAGTAGGAGCTGCAGAGGTGTCGAATGAAGGTGGGTGAGGTGTGTAGTGGGACAATAGCAGAGAATAGGCTATGTCTCTGGTAAGTGGGTTATCTGAGTCAGCTGCCTATCATCATGTGCCCAATTCCAATTTAGGAAATGATGCCTTTCCTTATTCACGCCTTTCCTACAGACTTCTCAGTAGTTGGTATTCAGACTTACAGTACCCTATGAAGGGCTTTGCAGGCGTGGTTCCCTTGGCACTCTGAATCAATTTCATTCAACTGCTGAAAACCCTCCCACATGCTGGCCAACATATTTATCCTTCAATAGGGTTTTTAGTACATTTATCTTTAGCCATCCCTTTAAATATGGTGTACTTTTTAGTTTGAATTTTGAAGACAGACGGAATAGAATATATAAATAAAACAGGTTCAGGTTCATTAGTTAGGGATCAATGAAAGAAAGACATATGTCTTCTTTTCAGCACCAATTTGTAGGTTTTAAAATACTCTGTAATCTTGTAGATGATTTAGGGTTAGGAAAGTATTTATGAATCATAAAAACTGGTTTGGAAAGCCTTTACGGTGGTTTGATTCACTTAAATTCACTTGTCACATTCAGTTATTTAACCCCCCATTAGGCCTTACTGATGGTCAATGCTGAAAGTGGCTAAAATGAATCATGATAGAAATAAGAAACAGCAGAGACAGTCAGGGTAGTTTACAATTAAGACAATCCAGAGTGCCTATCCCTGCTAGTTAAAAGGCCATACAATTTAAATTCTGCATATGTCATTCCATAAACCTTACTGTGTTGATATGCTTCAGTTATGCTGCTATATGGATGGTTTCACAGTTGTCTCCAGCGATTATAAGGTAAATTACAATGGGGCAAAAAAGTATTTAGTCAGCCACCAATTGTGCAAGTTCTCCCACTTAAAAAGATGAGAGAGGCCTGTAATTTTCATCATAGGTACACTTCAACTATGACAGACAAAATGAGAGAAAAAAATCCAGAAAATCACATTGTAGGATTCTTAATGAATTTATTTGCAAATTATGGTGGAAAATAAGTATTTGGTCACCTACAAACAAGCAAGATTTCTGGCTCTCACAGACCTGTATCTTCTTCTTTAAGAGGCTCCTCTGTCCTCCACTCGTTACCTGTATTAATGGCACCTGTTTGAACTTGTTATCAGTATAAAAGACACCTGTCCACAACCTCAAACAGTCACACTCCAAACTCCACTATGGCCAAGATCAAAGAGCTGTCAAAGGACACCAGAAACAAAATTGTAGACCTGCACCAGGCTGGAAAGACTGAATCTGCAATAGGTAAGCAGCTTGGTTTGAAGAAATCAACTGTGGGAGCAATTATTAGGAAATGGAAGACATACAAGACCACTCATAATCTCCCTCGATCTGGGGCTCAACGCAAGATCTCACCCCGTGGGGTCAAAATGAACACAAGAACGGTGAGCAAAAATCCCAGAACCACACGGGGGGACCTAGTGAATGACCTGCAGAGAGCTGGGACCAAAGTAACAAAGCCTACCATCAGCAAGGGAATTGAAGATGAAATGTGGCTGGGTCTTTCAGCATGACAATGATCCCAAACACACCGCCCGGGCAACAAAGGAGTGGCTTCGTAAGAAGCATTTCAAGGTCCTGGAGTGGCCTAGCCAGTCTCCCGAACTCAACCCCATAGAAAATCTTTGGAGGGAGTTGAAAGTCTGTGTTGCCCAGCAACAGCCCCAAAACATCACTGCTCTAGAGGAGATCTGCATGGAGGAATGGGCCAAAATACCAGCAACAGTGTGTGAAAACCTTGTGAAGACCTACAGAAAACGTTTGACCTCTGTCATTGCCAACAAAGGGTATATAACAAAGTATTGAGATAAACTTTTTTTATTTTCCACCATAATTTGCAAATTAATTCATTAAAAATCCTACAATGTGATTTTCTGGATTTTTTTTCTTCTCATTTTGTCTGTCATAGTTGAAGTGTACCTATGATGAAAATTACAGGCCTCTCTCATCTTTTTAAGTGGGAGAACTTGCACAATTGGTGGCTGTATATCTAAACAAATGTAATTTATAATTTACAATTCCCTTATCCAAAAGGATTGCTCATTTACCTAGCTCTCATCCATAGCTCTTATCACGTGGTAAATTGCAGTGCGTGCAGAATGTTTTTTCAGATTTAACACCAAAGTAGATGTTTGTTCCGCTGTATTCATGGTTTCCTCATGTGTAATGGTGGTGGAATTATGAGGGAATTAAGTCAAGGTCAGAATATGGTTTATCTGTAGACAGACCTCCGCCTCTGCTTCATTTATTCCATCTCCACCCAAAATGAATAGCATGCTATTCTCCTGCTTAAATTCAAGGTCAGAATATGCATAGAGAGAAAAGTGCATAAAAAAAGGAATAATGTTCCATTTATGTATGCTTAACTCGGGTCGGAATCAGGCCCCATGTAGATTCAGTCTGAGGAGGACTTTGCTATGAAGAAGGAAATTAAGGAAATTAGAGTGACTCTGGCTCTACCATGCTGGACCAGTCTATGTTTACACAGGGTTTTATGTATTTTGTTATGGTGGCTATTTTTGCTAGTATTATTTGTGTGTTTTGTGTGCCTTTTCTCACATTTCACCCATCAAAATAATGAAATAATGTGTGAAGACTGGAGTAGTTCCTCTATGTGTTGCGCAGCAGCAAAATTACTTCCACCTCCCATGCAACCCAAATACCCCCAGCACCAAATTACAAACATATTTTAGGGATAATAACATGCTATTTTGTGACCTCTCCAACACAGCAAAGGTGGAATTCAGCACTTACTCTTGGACTGGCACATAAAATGTGTCCAAAGGCAACACTGTATTCAGATGCCAATGATAATGTAATCAAAACACTTTATCAGGTCCATTAAGTATCCTCTGTTCCATGTCACTGTATTTTTAGACTGTAAAAGGTCAGGTGTTATGAATGTAGGAATGCATTCATTTATAGTTTCTGCTTGTCTTTTTTTGCTTCATGTATAAGCCTGTTAAACATAGAGAAGCAGTGGAGTAACAGTGTGGATGAAACGTGCTGTCTCTCCCATCATATGAAACAATATGAGACACATCATGCCAGTCTGTTCCATCTAGCTCAATTATGGCCATCATTTGAGGTGTCATCAACAAAGAAAAAGCACCAAAATGCAGAGGGACTTCAAACAAACAGAGTGCTTTTTGTGATGCTCCCAAATTACAAAGGGTTCATACAGATGGCTGTCATGACAACAAGTGCCATTTCTTCAATAGAAAAGCTATCATACCACACAAATAGCCTCCATTGTAGATATGGTTAGATGTGAGTCTTTTGCTGTTTTTGATGTGTGCAAGTGCTGAGTGATCTGTGAGGTATTCATTTTCCATTGTTTTCCAGTGTTAGTGAGTGATACTGTATATTTGCAGGGGAACAACACTCTTTCCCTTCTCTGGTATTTTGTGGCTGCCTGTAAATTTGGCAGTTTGAAGATTATTGGGATGAGCAGAGTACATTTGTCAGGTGGACGTTTATTGGGATGAGCAGGGCCGGCTCTAACCTTTGGGGGCCCTAAGCAATATTTGGTTGGGGGGGCCCCCACCACACGCCAAAACATTTCAGTGGCCCCCCTCTTGACAGTTGAGAGAAAAATGTCATTTTTAAAATTTAATTTCCTGCAGTTCTACACATTTTGCCACGGGGAAGGGTAGAGAAAATAATGCAGTTTAAAGCAATTTTTCAGCAATTCTACTCTTTTTGACATGGGGCTGAGAGAAAAAAATCTGAAGTTTTACAGCTAATTCTACCCATTTTTACATGGGGTAAAGAGACATTTCCTGCAATTCTACACACTTTGTACTGACTTATTATGCCATGTTAACATGATAGCTGACTAACAAAATGTATGAGTCCCCCTGGAGGTCAGGGCCCCTGGACAAGCGCCAGGTAGGTATTCGGCCATGATTACTGCAAGTTTAGATAGTCTAGCCAGCTAACTACCAATCTAAAAATTGTTAGCTGACACAGCTTATTGAATGACTGACATAACAAGAGAAAAACTGCTGATGCACAGCCAAATTTGGAAATTGAACCTGGTTACACCTCTAGTTTCCAGGGGATCTGCAGTAGCCAAGGGGCCCTAAGCAACCGCTTATGTTGGTTATGCCTGGAACCGGCCCTGGGGATGAGTCTTGTCCTGGAGGCAGAACTGCAAGATTTCAGTTAGATGGGCCAGTTGAAAATTGTAAAATTGCTTTTTAGTCTTAATTTAAGATTAGGGTTAGGCATTAGGGTCAGCAATGTGGTTAAGGTTAGGGTTAGGTTTAAAATCAGATTTCAGGACTTTGTTTCTGTGCCATCTAGTGTCCACTCTGTAGAGCTGGCTCCAGAACAAGATTTATGAGGAAAAATGTTAACCTGCATAATTTTCTTGGTCCAGCTCAATGTACCTGCAGATATTTTCTGTCTCAAATGGATTATAGGGTGATAGAGCAGAAAATGTTTCCATTTATAATGAGTTATGAGAAAATGTTGACGTAAACATAAAATAACACTTCATTGTCTTCATAGTCCAAATATGGATGTTTCAATGGACTCAATGGAGGATATAAAAGTCATCAATGTTGCCTCTGACACCCATTCTATGTATATCATTAGCTATCCTATTTGTATTGGGCTCACTGCCTTTGTATGATAATTGGAAACAGGCAGCACAGAACAAAAGATGATTGATGATTATTGCCATGAAAACGGTTGTCTTTAGCTAGTAGGCTAATGGTTCCAGTTGCAGGTTGCTTGTGGAAGGCCAGGGGACAAGGGGAGGAAAATAATCTTACCACTACATATCTGTACGGTGAGAATGTTGACAGGGGACTGGGAGCTTCTATGCACAATATTTTAAAAAGCCCACAGCAAAACATTTATTATTAATTTTGTGGTCTCACATTACAATTAATCTCTCTGTGCACACCAAACAGACATTATCTCCCTGGGCTGACAGAAAGAGGTGGGAGAGACAGGCACAGTCTGTGGACGGTGATGTTCGGTCCTAAGCAGCGTGCACATCATGAGTTATGTTTCACCAGATAATTGTTATCTTTGAGAAATTTTGGCCAAATGAAAGCAAATGGGTTAACAATTTGGGTAAACAAGATGGGCAAAGAATTTGTTGAAACGATGGGGGTATACTTATCATATTGGAAAACAACTAATCAGCACTGTGTCTTAAATAACATCATTAACATCGTTTTCAGATGGAGGAAGAGGAAGTAAGGAGGAAGAGGGAGGCTGAGGGAGTAAGGAGGGAGAGGGAGTAAGGAGGGAGAGGGAGGAAGGGGGGAGGGGGAGGAAGGAGAGGAGGAAGACGGAGGAAGGAAAGGAGGAGGAAGATGGAGGAAGGAAAGGAGGAGGAAGATGGCGGAAGGAGGGAGGCACCCCCCTCGAGTTCGTGCCGTGGAGGAGATCTTCGTGGGCTATACTCGGCCTTGTCTTAGGATAGTAAGTTGAAGGTTGAAGATATCCTTCAAGAGGGTGGGGTAATATCCTGCCTGGTTGGCCCTCTCCGGGGGTATCGTCGGACGGGGCCACAGTGTCTCCCGACCCCTCCTGTCTCAGCCTCCAGTATTTATGCTGCATTAGTTTATGTGTTTGGGGGGCTAGGGTCAGTCTGTTATATCTGGAGCATTTCTCCTGTCTTATCCAGTGTCCTGTGTGAATTTAAGTATGCTCCCTTTAACTCTCTCTTTCTCTCGGAGGACCTGAGCCCTAGGACCATGCCTCAGTCCACCTGGTTGTGCTGCTGCTCCAGTTTGAACTGTTCTGCCTGCGGCTATGGAACCCTGACCTGTTCACCGGACATGCTACCTTGTCCCGGACCTGCTGTTTTCAACTCTGTCTCTCTCTAACGCACCTGCTGTCTCTCACTCTGAACGATCGGCTATGAAAAGCCAACTGACCTGTTGCACCCTCTACAACCACTGTGATTATTATTATTTGGCCCTGCTGGTCATCTATGAACATTTGAACATCTTGGCCATGTACTGTTATAATCTCCACCCGGCACAGCCAGAAGAGGACCCCTCATAGCCTGGTTCCTCTCTAGGTTTCTTCCTAGGTTTAGGCCTTTCTATGGAGTTTTTCCTAGCCACCGTGCTTCTACATCTGCATTGCTTTCTGTTTGGGGTTTTAGGCTGCGTTTCGGCATAGCACTTTGTGACATCGGCTGATGTAAAAAGGTCTTTATTAATACATTTGATTGATTGAGGGGGAGAGGAAGGAGAGGAGGAGGAAGAGGGAGGAAGGAGGGAGAGGAGGAATAATGTTTTTTTTTTCTGTGACCTTGACCTAAAGAAAAACATGCTTTTTAGATTATGAGGTAATACAACTATCATGCAATAATTATGAGCAATGGGTTGAATGAGCTCATTTCAAGAATCCAGCTAGCACTCATATATTTTTTCTGCCCTAAAACCTACGCATGATCGACCATCCAGTCTCATCATCCACTTCAGAGACCAATTATGTGACTCAACCTGAGCCACTGGCTTCATTAGGCTAATTAGAGGTGTTTGTCAGCCGTGACCTACTTCTGTGGGCCCTGGACTGAACAACCAACTCTGGCTTTTCACTCAGAGCAGCATTCAGAGCCAGCTTTGTCTGATCAAATGAATGCCATTATGATAATAGTCATTACTTTGTGCAAACTATAGTTCTATAAAGGCTGTAATTGTAAATAAGAATTTGTTCTTAACTGACTTGCCTAGTTAAATAAAGGTTAAATATTCCTGGTTGATGTTTTCAGTAGCTATAAATGCATTACAAAGTTGAAATCACAGGGAGTTCTCTGTCAGTTGTTTCACTCGACATAACATATAGGTATGGGATATTCCTTGTCCCTACAGTTTGGCTGAAGTGACAGTATAGTCACCACGATATGCTTAAGAGTCGTGTCATTCCTAGGATTAATCTGAGCCTCCCAGAGGGTGCCGTACAAACCCCCTGCGACATGGCACTACATCCGTTTCCTTATCCCCTTTTCCTATACCAGCAGAAGAGTACTATTGCTTTCTAAGATAATTAGCCAAAGGATCATTGCTTTTCCTACATAGGTTAGTAGTGTATTTCTCTTGTCCCTCAGTAATGGAGAAGCCACATTTGCCTCAGAGAGGTAGAAATGACACAAAGGTTGTTACATGTCAGCAGTGAGAAAGTGATTCTGTTATTAGTGTCATACTGTACAGCATTACTGCTATCGCACATACCCTGAAGAACATCAGATATCTACTCAGTGCATCGTTGTGTAAATCACCTCGTGTCATGATGAGGTGTCCCCAAATCACAACATTTTGACAGGTTATAACTGTACAGCGTGGGTAGTATGTGTAACAAGCAGAGTTGGGGTCAATTCCATTTCAATCCGTTCATTCCAACCCTGGTAACAAGCAAATGAATGCAACGTGACAATGCCATAGTAACACGAAGCGAGTGAAGACTTTCATCTGACTAAACGGCTCCCACTTACAATGTGTGATCACATGCACACATGATCATTTTGTGGGAGTCATTTCTGTCTCAAGTGCTCCCTGCAGTTTTAGACTTACATAACGATCAATACATTCACTGTCATCACTCTGTAAAATAGTGCTGTTTGATCCCACTTGATACAGTTCATCATGGGGAGCTCAGACAAAGGAGGCTTGAGGGTGTAAAAACATGTTCCTTGATGTGATACAATATAAAACTAGTGGGCAGGTTGATACTTTGCCAAAAAGTGGGGAAGATGACATGGAGTGTGGCGCAACACCATGCTGGGACTGAACCACCTGCTGAGCTCTTTAATAAGGTGACCGCTCCAGCTATGACACATCGTATAATGAAACGTGATGCAGTGAATCACACAGAGATTAGACTAGATTAGGAGGACAGGCATGTCTCTGAAAACCACCAATACAAACACCTGAAAATAGACTTCGATTTTTGATACATTTCAACTTCCTGTAGACATTGTTGATGGCCAACATTTGCAATATCTCCTTATTCTATATGAACGCTCCTTTCATCACTGGATGACAATAAACTTGCTGTTTATTATCTATGCACCCCTACCTACATGTACATATTACCTCAATTACCTTGACTAACCTGTACCCCCACACATTGACTCTGTACCGGTACCCCCTGTACATAGCCTCGTTATTGTTATTGTTACTTTTATTTTTTACTTTAGTTTATTTAGTAAATACATTTGAGTCATCTCGGGTCTCCAGACACTCTTGACTTAGATTTCTTCACTCCACAGTCCGCTGAAGACTCCACAAAGCCCCACACGTTTCTTATTCTCTGGGGCTGGAACAGTCCATAGAAATGTTTGGCTTATTGATTCATGACATCAAAATGACCTATATGGTATTATCTGATAAGCTAACAGATCGAGAAGTCCCACATTGTCAATTGTCTATGTCCGCATTCCTGGGCTTCTCAGCAATGGGCTGTAAACAGAGTAGATCTGAGGTAACTTTTATAAACAGCTGTTGCACTTGACACACTGGTAGAAGTTCATGGCAGTACTTTGTGAGATATATATAGCCATAGAAGTGTGATGGTTATAGAAGCACCAGTATATACTTCAACTAGTGATTTTATAGCTCCTCTTACCGTAGGGGAGGGTGGGGTAAGTTGAGCCAAAGGGTTAGTTGAGTCACCCCTTTTTTCTAGGCAACCACACAAGAATGAGATGTAAACACAATAAAGAATATAACAAAAACGAAGGTAGTTATATTACCAAGTTTCAAGATTTATTGTCACGTGCACAGTGAAATAGCTATATACAGGGTCAGTTCCAGGGTCAGTAGCTATATACAGGGTCAGTTCCAGGGTCAGTAGCTATATACAGGGTCAGTTCCAGGGTAAGTAGCTATATACAGCATCAGTTCCAGGGTCAGTAGCTATATACAGGGTCAGTTCCAGGGTCGTCATGTGATCGAGGGCGGTGCAGTTGCCATACCAAGCAGTGATAAAGCCAGTGATGATGCTCTCAATGGTGCAGCTGTATAACTTTCTGAGGATTTGAGGGCCTGTCATGCCAAATAGTGTACCCCTGCCAAATAGTGTACCCCGCTGCATCACAATGGGATTTGATGAGCTCTAGTTTCCATTGCCAGGGTTGTTGCTAGAACTTGCACAATTCTGACCGGTCTACGTAATGAACCAAAGCATCCGTTGCTATGCTGGTTGCTTGGCTCTATTTTACCTTGTAGCGGTCGTAGAGGACAGAGGACAGAGGACACAGGCAGTTCTAGTTGTAGTTCACCTCATAAGTGCTCGCTCAGGCAGCGCAAATGTAATACCTCAGAATCAAGATGCTCTCAATGGTGCAGCTGTAGAACTTTTTGAGAATTAAAGGGCCCGTGCCAAAGTTTTTCAACCTTCTGAGGGGGAAGAGGCGCTGTCTCGCCTTCTTCGCGACTTTGCGCATGTGTGTGGACAGCCCCATTGATGTGGATGGGGACTAAGCACACACCCCTGTGGGTCCCCCGTGTTGAGAGTCAGCATGGTGGAGGTAATGTTGCCTACCCTCACCACCTGGGGTCGGCCCTTTAGGAAGTCCAGCATCCAGCGGCAGAGGGAGGTATTCAGTCCCAGTGTCCCAAGCTTGGTGACGAGATTGGAGGGGACTATGGTGTTGAATGCAGAGCTGTATTCAATGAATAGCGTTCTCACATAGGTATTCCTATGATGTAGGTGGGTGAGGGCAGTGTGGAGTGCAATTGAGATTGTATCGTCCATGGATCTGTTGGTATGCAAATTGGAGTGGGTCTAAGGTGTCTGTGATGATGGAGAATGTGTGTGCCATAATGAGTCTTTCAAAGCACTTAATGATTACAGATGTGAGTGCTACAGGGCGGTAGTCATTGTGGCTGGTAGCCTTAGAGTTCTCGGGAACAGGAATGTTTGTGGTCAGCTTGAGACATGGAGATTACAGACTGGGACAAGGAGTGATTGAAAATGACCGTGACTATGCCTGCCAGCTGTTTTGCGCATTCTCTGAGAACGCGACCTGGATTACCGTCCGGCCCCGTGGCCTTACGAGTGTTGACCTGTTTAAAAACCTTTCTCACAGCCTCAGAAAGTCAGCTCACCCAGTCCACTGGGTCAGCGGGGGCCCTCGTGTAGGGCTCGGTGTTGTTTTTGCCAAAGCGTGCATAAAATGCACTAAGTTCGTCTGGTATAGAGGCATCGTTGGGCGGATCACAGCTGGGTCTTCCTTTGTAATCTGTAATGGACTATAGCCTCTACCACATGCGAAGGGCGTTGGACCTTGATCCTATATTGTCCTTTTGCTTGTCTGACGGCCCTGTGGAGGTCGTTGCTGGAATTCTTGTGCTTGTTTGTGTCCTCAACCATAGCCTCAGGGTTGGCTGCGATAGCCCTGTGTACGGTAGCCCTGTCCTTTAGTTTACCGACAACCTCTGTGTTCATCCAGGGCTTTTGATTGGGGAAGCAGTGAACCTTCACTGTGGGGACAACTTCATTGATGCATTTCCTTCCATAAGTGAGTGAGAGATGCATGGGAAGTTGCTCCAGACTGAGGACTCAGCTCATAGCTAATAACCGCAGAGATGAGGTTCTGACAGCAGGGACAGTGATGAAGTGAGAGAACCTCCCTGAGCCCCTGTCTAGGTTGCTATATCCTCATCCAGCAGAATAGGAATGGCCTGGGTCTCATGATATATGACCCTGAGTCAGGGTGAGGCACCACTCCCTGCTTGTGTCAGACTTGACAGACAGTGTGAATGCTGGCAGTGGGGTGATATTGCTGGTCTGCTCAACCGAGCTGCATGAAAGCACATAACACTATGCCTGAAAATCTCCACAATCCATTTGAGCTGACTGTCCATTCCTTGAATCAGCCAAGTTAAAGGAAAAATCCACCCAAACTTGTTAACATTCAAAATAGGTGAATCTTTCCTTTAATGTTTTTCTTCTACAGAGAAAAATGTATCTCTCTCTCTCAGACATATTCTTCTGTGTTACACTTTGCAGACATCAATGATTTTCCCCATGACTACACTCAGCTTAGAGATATACACTGTCTCTGAGTCCCTCATGTACTGGAAGTGTGTCACAGACTTTAGGCTAAACAGCAGATGACAGGAGATATACACTGTCTCTGAGTCCCTCATGTACTGGAAGTGTGTCACAGACTTTAGGCTAAACAGCAGATGACAGGAGATATACAACTGTAAACAGTAGCAGATTTCTGTGTAACCCAGACTCCTGAGAGCTTAGAGAGCGAGAGTGCTCCTGACAGGGCCTGAGCCCAGGGAGGAGACACAGTATTGTGGACATCGCTAGAGCCGACAGAGGATCGGTTGATGGAACATTCTGAAACATGCTGTTAGAATCTACTCCAGAGAGAAAGCGCTCTGAGCATACAGGACAGTGAGCAGAAAAATGGATAGTGCCTTGAGTCTCTCTAGTTTCATGTTGGAGGGCAAACTATGTGTGTCATGTAAGCAGAGAGGCACATCATGTGAAATATCTAGCTATGTGGCTGCCACATAACCCAAACTAAAGCACACCTAGTGCAATGCCAAAAAGTCCCTTGGAGTTGTCCAAACTGAGCTTACAGTTTTACCTGTTAGGTAATATACACTGAGTGTACAAAACATTACATAGACTGGCCAGGTGAATCCAGGTGAAATCTATGATCCCTTATTGATGTCACAAAAGAAGGATTTTCAAGCCTTGAGACAATTGAGACATGGATTGTGTATGTGTGCCATTCAGAGGGTTAATGGGTAAGACAAAACATGTACTGTATGTGCCTTTGAACGTGGTGTTAGTAAGTGCCAGGCGCACTGGTTTGTGTCAAGAACTGCAAAGCTGCTGGGATTTTCACGCTCAACAGTTTCCCATGTGGATCAAGAATGGTCCACCACACAAAGAAATCCAGCCAACAACTGTGGTAGGCATTGGAATCAACTTGGGCCAGCATCCCTGTGTAACGCTTTTGACACCTTGTAGATTCCATGCCCTGACGAATTGAGGCTGTTCTGAGGGGAAAAGGGTGGATGGAGGGTGGAGGGGGAACGTAATATTAGGAAAATGTTCCTAATGTTTTGTAAACTCAGTGCATATACACAGGTCACGACAGTTAATATAATTATCCAAACACACCCAGAGGGTTTGTGCATATTGTAATTTACTTTCACTCCTTGCAGGCCACTGATTCACATGTTCAGATTTATTCATTAGCTCCACACCCAGCTGTAAGGTTGGAAAGATTGACTGCGAACCAAATGGCCTTGACTGGCATAATGTACAAAAAGTAATTTTTACGTTCAATCACTTGCCTCTGTCTGCGGAATGAGTACCTTTTACACCGTTTTCAGCCACTGAAAATTAATAATTTTATGATTTTGTGTTTCATGTGGAAAAGGGGAAATTTGTCAGTCTAAAATGTGATCAATTCAATGACTTTGAAACCTCTTGAATGTACTAGTAATGCACAAAGAACAAAAGATATTGGGAGAGAACAGAAGTTTTTAATTAACATGCCTTAATTTTGCTTTTGAAATCTGTTTCCCAATATATTACTTTTGCAGTGTTTTGGGCAGAAATGTGAACAGCAGAGCATAAACTCTGTCACTAGCAGTTGAGAGAGACATTCGATGAGCTGTGAGACACTTCTAAAACTTTGTCTGGTGTCTGATGAGGGATGAAAATGTACACTAGCATAGACAAAAACTGTTTGAACTTATAAAAAAGGCAACTGCTTGGCCACCTATGGAAAACTATGACCTTGACCTACAGCTTTTTAATGTAATCTTTCACATCAAATATACATTTTGAAATAAAACATTATTTGACAAATTATGCATATTACAAAGGATTTTGTATCATAGCGCACCAGTGACCGAATAGGTCAAATTATAAACATTTTTAGGAGAGACTTACTAACCTTGCTGTTCCTGGCTGGGGGTCCTTCAGTGTCTTCTTTCTGATGCAATGACCTGCCATATGACTATGGCAGTGCATTATGGTCTGCCTGTTATACTGAATGACATTGTATGAAATCCCAATGTAGCGACAAAAGTCCTTGAAGCATACAAATGTAATGTCACAATATTTGTTATATTGATGCAAACACCCACACAATTATACCCAAGGGGTTGACTTGTCACACCCTCATCTGTGTTTCAGGTTTCACCTGTCTTTGTGATTGTCTCCATCCCCTCCAGCTGTCACCCATCCTCCCCATTATCCCCTGTGTATTTATACCTGTGTTTACTGTCTGTCGGTGCCAGTTTGTCTTCTTTGTTCAAGTCAATTGGAGTTTTGTGTCTCAGCACCTGCTTTTTCCAGTCTCTCTTTTCTCAACCTCACAGTTTTGACCCTTGCCTGTCCTGACTCCGAGCCCACATGCCTGACCACTCTGCCTGTCCCTGACCCTGCCGACCGGTACCTTTACCCCCCTCTGGATTACCGATCTCTGCCTTACCCTGAGCCTGCCTGCCGTCCGGTACCGTTGTCCCACCTCTGGATTACCAATCTCTGCCTTACCCTGAGCCTGCCTGCCGTCCGGTACCGTTGTCCCACCTCTGGATTACCAATCTCTGCCTTACCCTGAGCCTGCCTGCCGTCCGGTACCGTTGTCCCACCTCTGGATTACCAATCTCTGCCTTACCCTGAGCCTGCCTGCCGTCCGGTACCGTTGTCCCACCTCTGGTTTTCTGATCCCTGCCTGCCTTGACCTGTCTTTTGCCTGCCACTGTTTGGAACATTAAACTATTGTTTAATCGACGTGGTCTGCATCGGAGTCTTCCCTTCATACCTGATAGCACAAACTGGCCATGACTGACCCAGCAGACTCGGGCCAGCTGCGCAACGCCATCTCCTCCCAAAGAGCCTCCATTTGCAGGCACAAGGAGGATGGAGAGGGTCCAAACGTTGGCTGAGCACCATGACCAGGCATTGGACATGCTGCTGGAGCAAATCTGCGGGTCGTCTGGGGGGCAGCCTGCCACGGTGGTAAAACCACCGCCCCTCAGCAACTCGGCGGTTAGCAGCATCGCTCCACCGGCCACTCCACCTTCCGGGAACCCCAGTTACCTCCTCTGGAATGCTTCAATGGAGAGCTGAGCACCCAGTCCAATGGCCAGTGGGAGCGAGCCAACAAGGACCTTGAGACAACTCTACGCTGTGTGGTCTCCGCCAACCCCACCACCTGGAGTTAGCAGCTTGTGTGGATGGAATATGCAAGCAACACCCTTCCCTGCTTTACCACGGGCCTATCGCCCTTTGAATGTTCCCTGGGGTATCAGCCCCTGCTCTTCCCCGAGTAGGAGGAAGTGGCCGGCGTACCTTCTGCCCAGACGTTTGTCCCCCGCTGTCGTTGTACCTGGAGGAGAGCCCGGTCAGCCCTCCTCAAGACCACCCCCAGGTATCGATGACAAGCGGATCGCCATCAGACGCCGGCTCCCCGGTATCGTCTCGGGCAGAAGGTATGGCTATCCACCCGGGATCTGCACCTCTGGGTGGAATCCGGCAAACTCTCCATGGTTTATTGGCCCATTTCCCATCTCTAAAATGATTATTTCCTCTGCTGTTCGTCTTCTGCTGCCCAGTACCTTTCGTATACACCCCACCTTTCATGTGTTACAGCCCTTTGTCTCCTGTTATCCCCTGTGTATTTATACCTGTGTTTTATGTCTGTCTGTGCCAGTTCATCTTGTTTGTTCAAGTCAACCAGCGTTTTGTGTCTCAGCTCCTGCTTTTTCCAGTCTCTCTTTTCTCGCCCTCACGGTTTTGACCCATGCCTGTCCTGACTCTGAGCCCACCTGCCTGACCACCCTGCCTTACCCTGAACCTGCCAGCCGTCCAGTACTGTTGCACCACCTCTGGTTTTCTGACCCCTGTCTGCCTTGACCTGTTTTTTGCCTGCCCCTGTTTGGAACATTAAACTATTGTTTATTTGACGTGGTCTGCATATCATCTTCCCTTCATACCTGATATAACCTGCTTAAATTACATTAATTCCAGCCAGTATTAGGCATACATTAACAATATTGTTGTTGTCTCTAAGTATTACTTTGAGCTGGGAGAGATGAGACACCTTAATTATGCTAAAAGTGAAAGAAACTTTGCTATTATGAGCCTCCTGTAACACATTATACTATATTTTAGCTAACCAGTTAAGGGTGATAGACTGTAAGAAGGCTCAAGATTCAAGGCCTGGTTATTTCATGTTCATGAATGTTGCATTTACCAAATGTTTTATTTAACCTTTATTTAACTAGGCATACTGCTTTAGCAGTAGCTAATGGGGACCCTTATAAAAGATTGTAAATAAGTGGGCCAAGGGATGTTGATACTTTTGAATGTGATGTGTTGATTTTGGTGTCCTTAGCATGTTTATAATATTAAAATATATACATTTTTATAAACACCATATTATGTGACTCAAGTCTCCCCACTTCATCGACTTATAGACTTCCGGCGCCAACAGAGATGGCCGCCTCGCTTCGCGTTCCTAGGAAACTATGCAGTATTTTGTTTTTTTTACATATTATTTATTACATTGGTACCCCAGGTAATCTCAGGTTTTATGACATAGAGTCGGGTGGAACTACTGGCAACGACAACTCACCATCATTACGACCAGGAATACGACTTTCCTGAAGCGGATCCTGCGTTTTTCCCACCACCCGGGACAATGGATCGGATCACAGCCGGCGATCCAATACAACGGAGCAGTAAAAGGGGCAAATGAAGCGGTCTTCTGGTCAGGCTCCGGAGACGGGCACATCGCGCACCGCTCCCGAGCATATTACTCGCCAATGTCCAGTCTCTTGACAACAAGGTTGATGAAATCCGAGCAAGGGTAGCATTCCAGAGAGACATAAGAGACTGTAATGCTCTTTGCTTCACGGAAACATGGCTCATTCGAGACATGCTATCGGAGTCGGTACAGCCACCTGGTTTCTTCACGCATCGCGCCGACAGAAACAAACTTCTTTTTGGTAAGAAGAGGGGCGGGGGGGTATGCCTTATGATTAATGAGACGTGGTGTGATCATAACAACATACAGGAACTCAAGTCCTTCTGTTCACCTGACATAGAATTCCTCACAATCAAATGTCGACCGCATTATCTACCAAGAGAATTCTCTTCGATTATAATCACAGCCTCATATATTCCTCCCCAAGCAGACACATCAATGGCCCTGAATGAACTTTATTTGACTATGTAAACTGGAAACCACATATCCTGAGGCTGCATTCATTGCAGGTGGGGATTTTAACAACAATAATCTGAAAACAAGACTCCCTAAAATCTATCAGCATATTGATTGTGCTACCAGGGCTGGTAAAACCCTGGATTATTGTTATTCTAATTTCCCGAAGCATGTAAGGCCCTCCCCCACCCTCCTTTCGGAAAAAGCTGACCACGACTCCATTTTGTTGCTCCCTGCCTATAGACAGAAACTTAAACAGGAAGCTCCCGTGCTCAGGTCTGTTCAACGCTGGTCCGACCAATCTGATACCACGCTTCAAGATTGCTTCGATCACGTGGATTGGGATATGTTCCGCATTGCGTCAAACAACAACATTGACGAATACGTTGATTCGGTGAGCGAGTTCATTAGCAAGTGCATTGGCGATGTCGTACCCACAGCAACTATTAAAACATTCCCAAACCAGAAACCGTGGATTGATGGCAGCACTGCTTTTAACCAGGGCAAGGGGACTGGAAACATGACCGAATACAAACAGTGTAGCTATTCCCTCCGCAAGGAAATCAAATAAGCTAAGCGTCAGTATAGAGACAAAGTAGAGTGGCAATTCAACAGCTCAGACACAAAAGGTTTGTGGCAGGGTGTTTTATTTTAATTTTATTTCACCTTTATTTAACCAGGTAGGCTAGTTGAGAACAAGTTCTCATTTGCAACTGCAACCTGGCCAAGATAAAGCATAGCAGTGTGAACAGACAACACAGAGTTACACATGGAGTAAACAATTAACAAGTCAATAACACAGTAGGGGGAAAAAAAGGGGAGTCTATATACATTGTGTGCAAAAGGCATGAGGAGGTAGGTGAATAATTACAATTTTGCAGATTAACACTGGAGTGATAAATGATCAGATGGTCATGTACAGGTAGCGATATTGGTGTGCAAAAGAGCAGAAAAGTAAATAAATAAAAACAGTATGGGAATGAGGTAAAATGGGTGGGCTATTTACCGATAGACTATGTACAGCGGTTGAAAAGCATGCATTTCGGTTAGCTGCTCAGATAGCTGATGTTTGAAGTTGGTGAGGGAGATAAATATCTCCAACTTCAGCGATTTTTGCAATTCGTTCCAGTCACAGGCAGCAGAGAACTGGAACGAAAGGCGGCCAAATGAGGTGTTTGCTTTAGGGATGATAAGTGAGATACACCTGCTGGAGCGCGTGCTACGGATGGGTGTTGCCATCGTGACCAGTGAACTGAGATAAGGCGGAGCTTTACCTAGCATGGACTTGTAGATGACCTGGAGCCAGTGGGTCTGGCGACGAATATGTAGCGAGGGCCAGCCGACTAGAGCATACAAGTCGCAGTGGTGGGTGGTATAAGGTGCTTTAGTGACAAAATAGATGGCACTGTGATAAACTGCATCCAGTTTGCTGAGTAGAGGGTTGGAAGCAATTTTGTAGATGACATCGCCGAAGTCGAGGATCGGTAGGATAGTCAGTTTTACTAGGGTAAGTTTGGCGGCGTGAGTGAAGGAGGCTTTGTTGCGGAATAGAAAGCCGACTCTTGATTTGATTTTCGATTGGAGATGTTTGATATGAGTCTGGAAGGAGAGTTTACAGTCTAGCCAGACACCTAGGTACTTATAGATGTCCACATATTCAAGGTCGGAACCATCCAGGGTGGTGATGCTGGTCAGGCGTGCGGGTGCAGGCAGCGAACGGTTGAAAAGCATGCATTTGGTTTTACTAGCGTTTAAGAGCAGTTGGAGGCCACGGAAGGAGTGTTGTATGGCATTGAAGCTCGTTTGGAGGTTAGATAGCACAGTGTCCAAGGACGGGCCGGAAGTATATAGAATGGTGTCGTCTGCGTAGAGGTGGATCAGGGAATCGCCTGCAGCAAGAGCAACATCATTGATATATACAGAGAAAAGAGTCGGCCCGAGGATTGAACCCTGTGGCACCCCCATAGAGACTGCCAGAGGACCGGACAGCATGCCCTCCGATTTGACACACTGAACTCTGTCTGCAAAGTAATTGGTGAACCAGGCAAGGCAGTCATCCGAAAAACCGAGGCTACTGTGTCTGCCGATAAGAATATGGTGATTGACTGAGTCGAAAGCCTTGGCAAGGTCGAGGAAGACGGCTGCACAGTACTGTCTTTTATCGATGGCGGTTATGATATCGTTTAGTACCTTGAGCATGGCTAAGGTGCACCCGTGACCGGCTCGGGAACCAGATTGCACAGCGGAGAAGGTACGGTGGGATTCGAGATGGTCAGTGACCTGTTTGTTGACTTGGCTTTCGAAGACCTTAGATAGGCAGGGCAGGATGGATATAGGGCTGTAACAGTTTGGGTCCAGGGTGTCTCCCCCTTTGAAGAGGGGGATCACTGCGGCAGCTTTCCAATCCTTGGGGATCTCAGACGATATGAAAGAGAGGTTGAACAGGCTGGTAATAGGGGTTGCGACAATGGCGGCGGATAGTTTCAGAAATAGAGGGTCCAGATTGTCAAGCCCAGCTGATTTGTACGGGTCCAGGTTTTGCAGCTCTTTCAGAACATCTGCTATCTGGATTTGGGTAAAGGAGAACCTGGAGAGGCTTGGGCGAGTAGCTGCGGGGGGGGGGGGGGGGGCGGAGCTGTTGGTCGAGGTTGGAGTAGCCAGGCGGAAGGCATGGCCAGCCGTTGAGAAATGCTTGTTGAAGTTTTCGATAATCATGGATTTATCGGTGGTGACCGTGTTACCTAGCCTCAGTGCAGTGGGCAGCTGGGAGGAGGTGCTCTTGTTCTCCATGGACTTCACAGTGTCCCAGAACTTTTGGAGTTGGAGCTACAGGATGCAAACTTCTGCCTGAAGAAGCTGGCCTTAGCTTTCCTGACTGACTGCCTGTATTGGTTCCTGACTTCCCTGAACAGTTGCATATCGCGGGGACTATTCGACTATTCAAAATGCAAAAATGCTAAAGAAATGTCAACCAGCCCAAAGACAATTTAATCAAACCCTTGGGCATAATTGTGTGGGTGTTTGTGTCAATATAACAAATATGGTGAGGATTCTGAGCATCATTACATTTGCATGCTTCAAGGACTTTTGTCTCTACATTGGGATTTCATACAATGTCATTCAGTTTGACAGACCATAATACATTGTGATAGTCATATGGCAGGTCATTGCATCAGAAAGAAGATTCTGAAGGACCCCTAGCCAGGAACAGCAATGTTAGTAAGTCTCTCCTAATTTTTTAAGTAATTTGACCTATTCGGTCAATGGTGTACTATGATACAAAATCCTTTGTCATACACATAATTTGTAAAATTATGTTTTATTTCAAAAACGATATTTGATGTGAAAGATGACATTAAAAAGCTGTAGGTCAAGGTCATAGTTTTCCATAGGTGGCCAAGCAAATGCCTTTTTTATAAGTTCAAACTGTTTTTTTGTAACGAGTAACGTGTTTTGTCATTTGATAAAAAATGATACCACAATGTAATTCATTACTCCGAATGACACGTATAGTTTCATTGTTTTCATGACTATCCTCAAGTTTTTAGGGAATGGAATTATTATATTATATTATGTATTATTAATAACATATGTATTTATTTTTGATGTTTTAAGGCATATTATCCTTATTTATGTTCTTATTTAACAAAAGAGATGACAACATGGTCGTTATTATTTCATTTTTGTGAGGTTATCTATTCAAATCATAAGTGTTAAATTAATATCATTTTTTTTACCAATGCTTTTGAAGTCCAGTTTCGATGTTTTAAGGGAAATTCTGTCCTTCCAGATGCCTCTATCCAACAAAGAGAGGTCTGCGCGGTTCATGGCCCGGAAGAATGCAGAACCTCTAGCTAGGCTGCAGTGGCTTGCAAGGAGAGCTAGGTATTATAGTTATAGAATAGTTAAAGGAAAGATTCACAGATTTTTTTATGTTATATTGTTTTTGTGCGTCTCTGAGCGATGTTCTATCGACTCCCGTAGTCATTTCATGTTTTCATGTGTATCTGAGCTATTCCCTGTTCAAGCAGGCAGAAATACCGCCGGTATGATGAGTTTTGCATCATATTATGCAAGTATCACCTCCTCAAAATAGTCTGAATGAAGCAAAGATAACAAAAAAAAGGTCATTAATTTTGCTGTTTTTGCGGAGGAGGTTTTAGTTGTGAAAATATCTATCTAGTCAAGGTGTTTGGTGCAGTACTTTCCAAGTAAGATAAATATATGATGAGTAGTCTTGTGTAAAGAAAGTCTGATCCGCTCTCAAAACCCAACCCTCAAGTAAGTCATAATGAATTCTCCTAGAAAACTGTTTTGGAAGAGATTTACTTTATGACCAAAATTATCCTATTTATACTTTGTAGTCCATTTTGACCATAAAATAAATGTTTCTGACTAATATCGATGCCACATAGGCCACTTTTATCAGGGAAGATGCCTTCAGTTGTGCTTTAAGTGCATCTTTGTTGCTGAGATAATCTTTTATGATCAGCCAATATGGAATTTCACTGTACTGTGTTATTCGGTGTAGTGATGCCACAGTCAGATGGTGTAACAGGTTTTTCATGTCACTTACATAATTCAGTTTTGTGAAGATGAGGATAGAACAACAATCTGAACTTCTTTATAGGATTTTTTAAAAACAACTTTTTCCAGCATTTTTCACTTTTCAATGTGACATTTTGGGTGATAATCATAAAAAAATGAGCTAATTTCGGTACAAAAGCCAAAATATGTGATATTAATTATGATGCAATTTAGAATTCCTGAGCAGTACATGTTGGTAGAGATCAAACTAGGAATATCTATAAAAAACTGGATTCTAATAATGATAGCAAATCAAATAATTTCTAAATCCATTGTCCCTGTTACACCGAATTACATTTTTCATGGGAGAAATCATATGATTCATAATTAAAATGCATGAATTACATTCTTGGTGAATAAAACTTGTTGAAATATACACAACACTCTAATAAAGGTAAAAATAGCTTTAATTTCCATATACAGTGCATTCGGGAAAGCACTCAGACACCGACTTTTTCCACATTCTGTAAATAAGGTACAGTTGAAGTTTGAAGTTTACATACACCTTAGCCAAAACATTGTTTTTTCACAATTCCGGATTTAATCCTAGTACAAATTCCCTGTTTTAGGTCAGTTAGGATCACCACTTTATTTTAAGAATGTGAAATGTCAGAATAATAGTAGAGAGAATGATTTATTATCAGCTTTTATTTATTTCATCACATTCCCAGTGGGTCAGAAATGTACATACACTCAATTAGTATTTGTTAGCATTGCCTTTAAATTGTTTAACTTGGGTCAAACGTCTCGGATAGCCTTCCACAAGCTTCCCACAATAAATTGGGTGAATTTTGGCCCATTCCTCCTAACAGAGCTGGTGTAACTGAGTCAGGCTTGTAGGCCTCCTTGCTCACACACACTTTTTCAGCTCTGCCCACAAATTTTCTATGGGATTGAGGTCAGGGCTTTGTGATGGCCACTTAAATACCTTGAGTTTGTGTCCTTAAACTATTTTGCCACAACTTTGGAAGTATGCTTGGGGTCATTGTTCATTTGGAAGACCCATTTTTGACCAAGCTTTAACTTCCTGACTGATGTCTTGAGATGTTGCTTCAATATATCCACATAATTTTTCTGCCTCATGATGCCATCTATTTTGTGAAGTGCACCAGTCCCTCCTGCAGCAAAGCATGCCCACAACATGATGCTGCCACTCCCGTGCTTTACGGTTGGGATGGTGTTCTTCGGCTTGCAAGCCTCCCCCTTTTTCCTCCTAACATAACAATGGTCATTATGGCCATACAGTTCTATTTTTGTTTCATCAGACCAGAGGACATTTCTCCAAAAAGTATGATCTTTGTCCCCATGTGCAGTTGCAAACCGTAGTCTGGCTTTTTTATGGCGGTTTTGGAGCAGTGGCTTCTTTCTTGCTGAGCGACCTTTCAGCTTATGTTGATATAGGACTCGTTTTACTGTGGATATAGATACTTTTGTACCCGTTTCCTCCAGCATCTTCACAAGGTCCTTTGCTACTGTTCTGGGAATGATTTGCACTTTTCACACCAAAGTATGTTCATCTCTAGGAGACAGAACGCGTCTCCTTCCTGAGCAGTTTGACGGCTGCGTGGTCCCATGGTGTTTATACTTGCATACTATTGTTTGTCCAGATGAACGTGGTACCTTCAGGCGTTTGGAAATTGCTCCCAAGGATGAACCAGACTTATGGACGTCTACATTTTTTTCTGGGGTCTTGGCTGATTTCTTTTGATTTTCCCATGATGTCAAACAAAGAGGCACTGAGTTTGAAGGTAGGCCTTGAAATACATTCACAGGTAGATCTCCAATTGACTCAAATGATGTCAATTTTCCTATCAGAAGCTTCTAAAGCCATGACATCATTTTCTGGAATTTTCCAAGTTGTTTAAAGGCACAGTCAACTTAGTATATGTAAACTTCTGACCCACTGGAATTGTGATAGAGTTAATTATAAGTGAAATAATCTGTCTGTAAACAATTTTTGGAAAAATTACTTGTGTCATGCACAAAGCAGATGTCCTAACCGACTTGCCAAAATTATAGTTTGTTAATAACAAGAAATTTGTGGAGTGGTTGAAAAACAATTTTTAATGACTCCAACCTAAGTGTATGTAAACCTCCGACTTTAACAGTATTTTTTTTTTATACACTTGCAAAAAATTCTAAAAATCTGTTTTCGCATTGTCATCATGGGGTATTCTGTGTAGATTGATGAAGAAAACAATTTATTTAATCAATTTTAGAATAAGCCTGTAATGTAACCAAATGTGGAAAAAGTCAATGGGTCTGAAAACTTTCCCAATGCACTGTATATTTGTCACTGACCTTGAAATGTCTGAAAAGGTCTTTAATCGGGATGAAAGTGTCTAAGTCAACCACAGTGGAAAACTGCTTAATTATAACATTGTATGGGAGTGGGGGTGCTTTGCTATGCTATGGGGGAGCTTTGCTGTGTATATACTGTATGTATATATGTTAATGTTTTTTCCTGCAGTAGTGGATGGACGCAGATGTCCAGACTGGTAAATTAACAGAATGAATGAATGATGATCCGAGTATTATTAAAGGATACACCATAAAAGTAGTGCATTTTAATCAACATTTTGGTATTAAAGTTACTCTAGAAGAAGGAGCCTCCATGTTTAAGAATTGGAATCCAAACTACGAGTATGAATGAAGAAATGAGAGAAGTGTGTAGAGTCGGTAAGGAGGTAGAACTATTTAGCCTATACATACTCAGCCTACCGAACCTATACTGTAAGTCAAAGAGAGGTCATTTTTGTAAGGAATGGGTGGAGGCAAGGGAACAGAGACTTGTGGGGACAGGGATACTTCCCTCTCTTAGGCTACCAGCCGGTGAACACAGGCAGTGACACGATTGGGTGTAGAAGCAGACGAGGAATAAAGAGTTGTCTATAAGAGTTGTCAAAGTAAGTTTAGGGCGTTTCCAGAGACAGAAAATGACGTTCCAGAAAAAAGCTGAAAACGACTCAGAAAGTGTCAGGAGAAAGTGAGAAAGAAACTACAAGGTTGTTAAAGGTGCTGGACAAGTTAATTCCATCACAGACTATTTAGAATTTGAAGCTCAAGCACTATATGGTGGAGTTTCAGGCATGTCACAAAAGGCACACGTCACTGTTTGCGTCGAATTAAGAATAGCTCCATTTCAAGAAGATATTTTGGGATTGGTTATGTCGTCAATTTTCCCTAGAGCATGGGTATGTTCTGAAGGTGTGATGTTTAATCTAACATGAGTATGAAAGGTAGAGACACATTTGGATTCTAAATGGACAAATTATGACTGTTGGGTGACTGACATTGGATTGTGGAAAATTGATAGGCATGGAGCCAGTGGTAATAGAAGGGTCCCCTCCAGGTCCGGTGAGACGGTGCACCACTGGGAAGGATGCAGAGGCAGCAGTGGCTAAGGATGTGGTGGTACCAGTGGAAAGAGGGCTAAGGATGTGGCAGTAGCAGTGGAAAGAGGGCTAAGGATGTGGCAGTAGCAGTGGAAAGAGGGCTAAGGATGTGGCAGTAGCAGTGGAAAGAGGGCTAAGGATGTGGCAGTAGCAGTGGAAAGAGGGCTAAGGATGTGGCAGTAGCAGTGGAAAGAGGGCTAAGGATGTGGTGGTACCAGTGGAAAGAGGGCTAAGGATGTGGTGGTACCAGTGGAAAGAGGGCGGCAGTACCAGTGGAAAGAGGGCTAAGGATGTGGCAGTACCAGTGGAAAGAGGGCTAGGGATGTGGCAGTACCAGTGGAAAGAGGGCTAGGGATGTGTCAGTACCAGTGGAATGAGTGATCACCAACAGGTGTAATAGTCCTATGTTTCTGTTTCTAGGGGTGACAATGGGAGTCTAATGCTACATTTAACAGTAGCGCTAAAAGACTAGCACCAATTGTGACCGATCCTTCAACCTTGCTTTCCGCCATCCAACTCGCTGCCTGCATTTTCTCTGTGATGATCTGTCACCTGGCCACTAAAAAGACGCTGAAAAGCTGTCATTTCATGGGAGGCTCCTCTTTGATCCAGTTCATAGACAATTTCCTACTGTGCTCAGACTCACAGACGGTGCTCAACGAGGACCTTCTTATCCTCTTACGTAACCAAAGTTGCTCTGAAAGCCTCCCGTCAAAGGGCACAAATAGCACTACCTGAGGTAATATCTAGGCCATACCATCACTCAGTGCAGAAAATCTCTGACAGTTGGCCGAGTAGATGTGATTAAACAGTTGTCAATCCCAACAACAGTCACGGGGGTTAGTAAAACACTAGGTCTGTTTGGCTATGATCATAGTTTCATACAGTCATTTTTACTAATCCCATAGAGTTGATGTCCGTACCCCCACTGAAATCTAATTAGCACAATACAAATAATATCTGCATCTTACTATATATTTTTTTATTCCCAGTACAAATTACAAATATCATGCGCAAATATTAACAATCAACAATTTACATCACTACATCAAACATGTCTAAACCAAAACAAAACTCACAGGTAAAAACATGAACATGAAATATATACATAGACAAAAGAAAGAGTAAATTGCAATTGTATTCACTCAGAAAAAACAATTATATGCCATGCAAATTGACATTATTCAGAATATGTAGATAGAAGTTCCACTACAACAATGAATAGAAAAGGTCAAATTGGACATTCCTGCTGTGCACTTCTGTTGATACTGGATCTTTTGGTTGAATTAAGGTTTAGTATCACAGAACTATTTATATATCTGTAAAACATGCAAATCACTTTGATACGTTTTTACAATGGGGGGGAATGATTAATGTATGTGCGCCTCATGCAGTTGCCATTCTAGTCAACTCAGCAAAGACCCAGCATGTAACCAGATGCAGATGGCACAAATGGGAAGTAGTGCTCAATGGGCAGCACCTAACCTTTCACAGAGCAGTGGGGCTTTACCCAGCTACACTGATGCTCATGGAAGAGGAAGTGGTTATTCAACGTTAGTGTTTGGCTGCTGATTGGGAGTGCATTAAAAGGCGTTTGACAAATTGAAACAAGCGCTATTGAAGCTCGCGCACTGGGAATAACATATATAAATAAAGAGTTTGCAATGTTTGTACATGAGGACAGGGGACACTGTAATGCAGTAATCACACAGAAACATGGGGGAAATGCATGAACTCGCTCTGGATAAGAACGTCTGCTAAATTACATTTTTTTTTTTATAAAAATGGGAAAGCGATGCCCAGTGATGTATTATAGTACAAAACATGATCCAGTAGCGGCAGGAATGCTGTCATGTCAAGGGGGGTACAGACAACGGTTCTGGCAGTAAGATCTGCAACTGCTGTGACAATGGGGGGAATGATTCATGTACCAGTGAAGGCTTCTCAGAGGAGAAAGGGGAGGACCATCCTCCTCAGGGAATTTAATAAAAAGGTAAATTGTAAAACATTTAAAAAGTTACCCTTTTTAGATAAAATTATACTAAATATAATCCCGCCAAACAATTGATTAAAACACACTATTTTGCAAAGAAGATCTACAGTAGCCTTAACAGCACTCTGTAGGGTAGCACCATGGTGTAGCCGGAGGACAGCTAGCTTCCGTCCTCCTCTGGGTACATTGACTTTAATATAAAACCTTGGAGGCTCATGGTTCTCACCCCTTTCCATAGACTTAAACAGTAATTATGCCAACTTCCGGAGGACATCCTCCAGCCTATCAGAGCTCTTGCAGCATGAACTGACATGTTGTCCACCTAATCAAAGGATTAGAGAATTAATCTAGTACTGAAAGCATAAGCTACAACTAGCTAGCACTGCAGTGTATAAAATGTGGTGAGTAGTTCACTCAAAGAGAGAGAAAGACAATAGTTGAACAGCTTTGAACAAATACATTTTTTCCAAAATGAAAGAGAAGCAAGAGAGAAATAGAGAGAGAGATTGCCATTTTTTTCAGTTTCAGTTTCACTTACTTAGCTAGCAATTGCAGCTAGTTAGTTTAGCCTACTGAAACAGTCTGCTCAAACAGTGGGATGCTATGTTAGTTAGCTGGCTATGACTATCCAACAACACTGGAACTCTTCCAAGTCAAGGTAAACTTTTGGTATTACTAATTTATTGCCACCGGGGCCCACTGGTGTAACTGCTTACTGACTGCACACTAACATTACTGCATGATTGTAGCGGGTTTTCTAACGCATTAGTTCTATTAGCTATGCTGACTATGATGTTACTTTAGCTAACATGGTGACAACGATGTAGGCTGTGTGTAGTGGTTTGGCTTGGAAAGGTTTTTTCGCCTGGTCACATACAGCTGATGTGTTGTGCATTGAGATCCACAAGCAAAGGGACAAGGTGAGAGGAGGAGAGCGCATAGAAGGATTTCAACGTGGCTGCTATGAAAGTGAACTGTCTTTACACGTGATCAGGTGTGTACTCATTCCGCAGATTCTGTTGAAAAACGTTTCTTAAACAGAAGTAAACTGAGCAAAACAGCAATAAACTTACCTGAATTTGTCCAACAGAAACTTTTGTTTGCAACTGTTGGACTAATGATTACATCCTATATCAGCACGTGTGTGCAAGGCGGTATTAAATGTCACTGTCTGTCAATGTGTCACTGTCTGTCGCCTCAAATTTGTCTCTCGATCTGTGTGCACCTACGTTGTAAACCTTCATTCATGGGCTAGGATGTAGCAACCTCATGATGGGTATAGGGAAAATTTGAGTATCATGTTGTAGCCTAAACCTATCGCGGTTACAGTACATTGAACTGGGTGAATGGAATATGAACGAGAGTCATCCAATATGCTGTAATAGAAACAAGACCATGTTCATGAAAAAAAATGTGTCCCCCCTCATCTTAAACGGCCCTGACTGCCACTGTCAGTATACAGTATTCACCTCATGCATTTTACATTCTAGTCAACTTAGCAAAGACCCAGCATGTAACCGCACGCAGATGGCATAAATGGGAAGTAGTGCTGAATGGGGAGCACCTTTCACATAGTAGTGGGGCTTAACCCAGCTACACTGATGCCCATGGAAGAGGAAGTGTGTATTCCACATGAGTGGAATTGGGTGGGTAGAGTGGGTTGCCAAGTACGAAGAGAGAGTCAGAAGAAAATCTGTTGCAGCAGTGTTGGTTGTCAAACACAGGGGAAAGGTGACATGGCTAGCTACAGTTGAAAACAAGAATAGTACATTAGACGTGGTATTAGTTTAGACAGTGGTATGGAAAGAATGAAATGGAACAGACAGTTTGAAGAACAAAACCAGATTCTTACTTTTGTCTTGGCATAATGTGTTGGGCTTTCGATTGGAAGAGGGTCAATCATTAACCACAGAGATTCTGAAAGTTCTGAAACACCTCATGCTAAGGTTGATGAATCAAGGGATAGTGTGGGAGAAGGCTATCTCATAGAAGGTGGTATTCCACATGTGTTGTGCCATATAGAACAGTAACTAAAGGAGTGAGGTGGTCAGGGAAGGTTCTGGACAGCAACAGACTCTGGGGAAAATAGCTTGCCGGGGAAATCATGCGCTGAACACCATTATGCAGAGAGAGTATGGTAATCAGAAAGTTCTGTTAATGAAACATCATGAGGAAGAGGAATGATATGAGCAGATGAAAACCTACCTACAGGCGTGTTTAGGAACCACTCTGGTTTAATGAGACAGAGATCCATCAGTACAAATGGCATAGTGGGGGAAGCACAGGACAGTCTTATGGTGTGTTAGTGGCAGATTATGGTAGAACAAATGTAAGTTTAGTCTGTGGAGTTCCAAAAAACAAAAGCTTTAATTTTAATTAGGACTGGAAAGAGTGAAATAAATGTGAAAAAGACAAAGACATGCTTAGCGCATATAATGTAGAAGTCTAGAAAATGACATCACCTCTCTGTGTAGTTAATACAGGGGATAAATCGCAGTAGGGGAGGGGCTGTGACGTTAACAGTGTCGTAAGCACTATAAAGATAAGCTGAATGCCACTCATAGGAGAATAATGAAAGTATTCGCAGAGATAGTATTACGGTGAGGGATTCACCAAGGAAGGTACAACCCTTGACCATCTAGCCACAGACTCCTGTATACAGGAAGCCATGTCCCCAGAGGGGAAGTTGTCTGTGTTAGAGGCAGCTCATCTGCTGCAGGGTGCAATTAGTAAGCACGTAACTCAGAGTTTTGTATGATTAGACACTCTCTCAATGCCATTACTCTCTCCACCATTCCTGCTGCCGAGCAAACATTTGACGTACCTCTCAGAGGACTGGGACCAAGCTAATGTAAAAGGAAACAGTCAGAACATTGCTGAATATCAACCATTAGATGCTAAGGTCTATACGGCCCATAGGGTTTTCACCAAGGGGAGGTGTTTAGGATGGCCTTGGGATCAGCGGTATGCCCTAGACCTGAGTATGGGTAAATAATATCCACAAATACCAACTGTGGCCCAGCACAAGGGGTTGATAGAAGCCTTAGCTGGTAAGTAACTGTGAAGTGAATGGGAAACAGGCAGAGAATATCTGAAAGACCTGATTCTCGACCTCTCTGTAGTAGCCAGAGTAGAACCCACAGTGGGGGACAAATTCGGAGCTACTTGCGGTAGCATTAGGAGTGGCAACAGAAGGGGCAGCAGGTGTGGTCCCGAATGCTCTAGTGACAGATGCAGAGTATTCTGAATATGCTGCATGGGCAGCATGCCTGGCCTATCACTCATTGAAGGCCTTGATGCTAAAACATGTATATAGTGCAGATTTTCCCCAAGACAAGGTGAAACTGATTAAGGCCACAACCCTAGTGTACCGTGTGGTTATGGAGGTGAGGAGGATATGGCATTGGAACACCTCCTGTAGACATGCAGCTTAAGGATGAAGTCTGTGTACAAGCATGAGGAGGTATATAGAGGCTTTATTTTTTCAGACCCCAGCAGAAAGGATGCCAAAGGCATAGAGTCAGGTTGGAGAGAGAGTGGGGAGCGTCATGTTTTCAAACTTCACCTTCAATATGTACACGCACGCATTGCTAATCATTGTTATTATGTTTTTTAGATTTTCTTAAGTATTTTACTATCACACCCTCAGGACCGCGATTGAAGGATGAAGAGTGAGTCAGGAGCTCCATTTAAAATGGCAACCGTAAGAAAGTTTAAACAATAGGGAATTGAGTTTAAAATGGGTGACTGATAGATTGTAAATAATTGCTGTTTGTATGATTAATGGCTTTTGTGTGATTAATGAGAAGTAGAATGAGGCCTTAAGTCTCTGGGATGTTTTGCCTTAAAAAGTCATAGTGAAAGTAGAGAAAACGGTTATGCTGTGTGGGTTTGAAGAAGTGTCTATGTACTCCCTGTGACCGGAGACACCCAACTGGTAATCTGGAGACACAGTAGAAGAAGGGGAAGAGGAAGGGATATTGAAACTATTGAAATGGTCTGAAAAGGACTTAAATAGAGTAAAAGGGTCTAAGTCAACCACAGTAGAAAACTGCTGAAGTATAACATTGTATTGGAGTGGGGGAGCTTTGCTTAGATATAAGAGAGTGTTGTGCCACTCGAGAGGTACGTAATTCAGCTACACTACTCAAGGAACGCGCATTAGTCTTTTGGTATTAAACAATTGAACTTCACTCTGAGTTTTGACTCTTTTGTTGTAAATGAGTTTATTGCATATTGAACCAAACTTAGGAAACCATTTGTTTCCCCATGGTATTTTCTTTAACCTATTGTAAATCATGATTTCAGATGTTTTGAATTTAAAAAGTGTGTCAGTTAACTTGTGACTAATATTGTATGACTGAGGGATATGTCACTATCTATGTCATACCAATCCAGCAAATGTCTTCCTCAGATATTTGGTTAGGATTAATTTAGTTTATTTAATTCATTTTGTTAGTATTAAGAGGATTAATAGTTCCTTGCAAAAACATACTAACTGTATACTACTGGTGTGGCAGGTAGCCTAGTGGTTAGAGCGTTGGGCCAGTAACCTGTTTCATAACCACATCTTTGATATTTTTTGCAGACATCTATTCCGTCTATTCTCATGCAGCTCAACCAGAGATGTCAGAGATGAAATACATTTTTATCAAACACAGAAATCTGTCAGGACCAAAGAGAGAAGGTGCTAGGGGAATCCTCATGGTTCTGGGGGTGGATTCATAGCCTCTCATCATAAACTCACATTCATAAGCATTTGTTTCCTACAGTGCAGCAATCCGATTACACTCTTGATATTTATAATATTCTGGAACATTGGACGCATCATAATACCCATAAAACCTGGTGGTCAAACACGAAAATGGTTCCAATAGTTTTTTCACTATTCATTTTTCACATAGTAAATTTTACAAACACTTCAAACTAAGTGTGTGTTTGGTGTGACATTTTGATAACCGTGTAATTCTCTCTCAGACAAGGTGAGTTTTATCAATATATTTAGCCTCAATTTACTCATTTTCAAAATCCTAACTAGCAACAGAGATAACTACAAATTCCTCCAGGAAGCTCCTGCAAGTCATCTCTAGCTGACACTGTCAGTTACCGTTCACCAGGTCAATCAGAGACCTGTGCCCAATCCATGATGAATCCATGGGCTGTATTGAAATGAATTGAATAAAGTGTTGAACTTCTTCCATCCCCTTTCTCTGTCTTAGCTAGCCACTGACTACACTTTAGCTAGCCACTGACTACACTTTAGCTAGCCACTGACTACACTTTAGCTAGCCACTGACTACACTTTAGCTAGCTAATTAGCAGAACAGTAGATCAAGCCTAGATACTAGCTTGTACAGTATGTCAACTTTGGTGTCTGTTTCAGATCTCATGGCATTTTTCAAGGATGAGCATAAGAGCATTAAAATGGGAGAAGACCACTATAAGTCTGGTCATGTGGAGAAGTGCAGCTATAGTGAGGGGCAACTTACCAGTTTGGTCGGGGCCAGCATGAGGGATAAAGTTTATCCTGTGTCGGTGAGTGTAGCTGTTAAGTTAAGTTTGAGCATCTTAGCAATACAATGTGTTCTATACTGCTGTCAACATTCAGAAAAGAGCCACTCAATTATATCATCATTTACCAGATTACCCCAGACACCAAACTTAGATAAGTGATGACTCAGTTCTAGAATGTTGTCATTGATGAAAATTAATACAACAATCTATTGACATTCAGAATTGTGTGTCAAGATTTAATTGTGTGACTTAATTTGTCATTTTTTCCTGATTTTGGCAGTTCATAATATTGGCCATATGGATGTGGAATGCGAGTGGAGGAAGCCAGCCGTGCCCAACAAAATGCAGTCAGTGGAGGACCCAGCCAAAGACTACAACGCTCTGTCCCGAGAGCACACAGACGATGTTCAGTGACTAATGAACTGTCTCCGGGGCAGGTTCAGTGGAATGGCATGTTTCCTTGAACCTGAGCCAGAACAACTGCTACCCTCCCTGTCATCCCTGTCTGTACTGAACATTATTAAAAAACAAGAGCACCTGGGGCATGCAGGCATCCTGGCTGGCATGGCGCTGTCGGTGGAGCAGCAGGAGGCTAAACGGCAGGCAACAGTTGGACAGCGCACCAACCCCAACTGACACACCACGAGGAGAGGAAGGTTGACGGCCAGCTATTATAAACCAGTGGTTAGGGCCAAGCGTGTTACTCCGCTTCTTAAAAGGGTCCTCAGATCACAGTCATTGGATGGGGTGTTATCTATAAAGTGGGGCACAGATATCTTTGTTTTGAAGGGCATCAAGTCATTCAAAATGTCTACAGAGATGGAAGTGCAGGAGTCAGGGCTTTGGGTCAAGGGGTCTGTGATCCTGGGTGCCTCACCGGATGGTCTGGTGGGTGCCAAAGCACTGATGGAGGTCAGGTGTCCCTATGGTGCAAGGGATCTTACCATTGAAGAGGCAGTGAAGTCGTAGGAGTTCTATATAAAGGAGGGAGGGTCTTACCGCCTCCGTGAAGACCATCCTTACTGCCACCAGGTCCAAGGTCAGCACCACATCACTGGAAGGGACACCTGCTTCTTCATTGTGTGGACCACCAAAGCCTCCATCACCATCCAGCATGACGACCTCTTACAGACTCATATTGCTCCTCCTGTCAGTACCTGTTTTCAGGCAAGCCAATGGTCCAACATATTCCACATAGTTCATACACACACTATGCCCCTAGAATAGGTTATATTACATTAAAGTTTTGCTCAAAGTAATGGAGTTAACGTAAATTCAATCACAAAGGCTGATCTGAGTGCATCTCCTCACAGTTTCATTCAGTAGTACAACACAAGTCACATTGTATTTTATCATGGGCACAGTGGAAATTTATATCTTTGATGTTTAAATGATGTTTTACCTCCAGAGTGAGAGAGAGAGAGAGTAAGTACATCACTTCAAATCAGATCTCCTTGCTAATGCACCGCTTCTTCTCGTGGGATGAGCCTGATGTTCCGCATGTCACGCCTCATGTCTTAAACATGGGGTAAAGGGGACATGAAGTAAGAAATGAAGATGCATAAACAATTTCAATGTTTTACACAATATTGCATCATGGATGGGACATTTCTACTGGGATGGAGGAATTATCTGAAATGCTCAAATATATTGATCAGGACAGTCTAGGGTACTATTTGCTCGAAGTGGTGAAGTATTGCGATGAGCTATACGACTGTACTTCTGATTGGAATTGTCAAGAGGAAAGTTAAAACCCTCAGCAGTGAGGTCACTGAGGATGACCAACAGAGATAGGGGGATTGTCTGAAAGGGACTGACATGCAGGTATTGAACATAAGGATTTTGGGCACTGGCAAACAGCACAATTTCGATTGGCCCGGGTAACATTTAGGTTCTAAATCTGTGGCATGCGATGTTTGTAAAGACAACATTTCACTGCTGTGTTAGGCTAGTTTGGCAAATTGTTTACTAGCCCAGTCTGAAAAGTACTTGCCTCGGGCTAGTTTAATTTTCATCCCTGCTGACATTTATAACTGAGATCACAGTTAATTTGATTAGTCATGTACAACAGATGCACTCGTGGAACAAAACCGGTTGTGTTTTGTTTAGGAAAACACTGAGCCCACAAGTCCTTAGTGAGCTAGCTAGCCAGCTAGTTAACGTTAGCTCATCACCCGCAAAACACCAGTCTCAGTTACTCGGGATGCTGGCCTTCTAGGCAGAGTTCCTCTGTCCAGTGTCTGTGTTATTTTGCCCATCTCAAACGTTCCTTTTATTGGCCAGTCTGAGATATGGCTTTTCATTGCAACTCTGCCAAGAAGGCCAGCATCCTGGAGTTGCCTCTTCACTGTTGACGTTGAGACTGGTGTTTTGCGGATACAATTTAATGAAGCTGCCAGTTGAGGACTTGTGAGGCGACTGTTTCTCAAACTGGACTCTTTAATGTACCTGTCCTCTTGCTCAGTTGTGCACCGGGGCCTCTTACCCCTCTTCCTATTCTGGTTAGAGCCAGTTTGCGCTGTTCTGTAAATGGAGTAGTTCACAGTGTTGTATGAGATGTTCAGTTTCTTGGCAATGTCTCGCATGGAATAGCCTTCATTTCTCAGAACAAGAATAGACTGACGAGTTTCATAAGAAAGAGTCTTTGTTTCTGGCCATTTTAAGCCTGTAATCGAACCCACAAATGCTTACGCTCCAGATACTCAACTAGTCTAAAGAAGGCCAGTTTTATTGCTTCTTTGATCAGAACAACAGTTTTCAACAGTGCTAACGTAATTGCAAAAGTGTTTTCTAATGATCAATTAGCCTTTTAAAATGATAAACTTGGATTAGCTAACACAACTTGCCATTTGGGACACAGGAGTGATGATTGCTGATAATGGGCCTCTGTCTGACTAATATCTACCTTTATTTTTGATAAATGTTATGTTATTTTAATGGACAAAAAATGTGCTTTTCTTTCAAAGACAATGACATTTCTAAATGACCCAAAATACGGTAGTGTATACAGTTGAAGTAGGAAGTTTACATACACCTTAGCCAAAAACATTTAAACTCTGTTTTTCACAATTCCTGACATTTAATCCTAGTGAGAATTCCCTTGGGTCAGTTAGGATCACCACTTTACTTTAAGAATGTGAAAGGTCAGAATAATAGTAGAGAGATTTATTTATTTCAGCTTTTATTTCTTTCATCACATTCCCAGTGGGTCAGAAGTTTACATACACTCAATTACTATTTGTTAGCATTGCCTTTAAATTGTTTAACTTGGGTCAAACGTTTCGGGTAGCCTTCCACAAGCTGCCCACAATAAGTTGGGTGAATTTTGGCCCATTCATTCCTGCTGACAGAGCTGGTGTAACTGAGTCAGGTTTGTAGCCTTCCTTGCTCGCTCACACTTTTTCAGTTCTGCCCACACATTTTCTATGGGATTGAGGTCAGGGCTTTGTGATGGCCACCCCAATACATTGACTTTGTTATCCTCAAGGACTTTTCTCCAAAAAGTACGATCTTTGTCCCCATGTGCAGTTGCAAACCGTAGTCTGGCTTTTTTATGGTGGTTTTGGAGCAGTGGCTTCTTTCTTGCTGAGCAGCCTTTCAGGTTATGTCGATATAGGACTAATTTTACTGTGGATATAAATACTTTTGTACCTGTTTCCTCCAGTGTCTTCACAAGGTCCTTTGCTGTTGTTCTGGGATTCATTTACACTTTTCGCACCAAAGTACGTTCATCTCTAGGAGACAGAACGCGTCTCCTTCCTGAGAGGTATGATGGCTGTGTGGTCCCATGATGTTTATACTTTTGTACTATTGTTTGTACAGATGAACGTGGTACCTTCAGGTGTTTGGAAATTTCTCCCAAGAATGAACCAGACTTACATTTAACATTTACATTACATTTAAGTCATTTAGCAGACGCTCTTATCCAGAGCGACTTACAAATTGGTGCATTCACCTTATGACATCCAGTGGAACAGTAGTGCATCTAAATCTTTTAAGGGGGTGAGAGGGATTACTTTATCCTATCCTAGGTATTCCTTAAAGAGGTGGGGTTTCAGGTGTCTCCGGAAGGTGGTGATTGACTCCGCTGTCCTGGCGTCGTGAGGGAGTTTGTTCCACCATTGGGGGGCCAGAGCAGCGAACAGTTTTGACTGGGCTGAGCGGGAACTGTACTTCCTCAGTGGTAGGGAGGCGAGCAGGCCAGAGGTGGATGAACGCAGTGCCCTTGTTTGGGTGTAGGGCCTGATCAGAGCCTGGAGGTACTGAGGTGCCGTTCCCCTCACAGCTCCGTAGGCAAGCACCATGGTCTTGTAGCGGATGCGAGCTTCAACTGGAAGCCAGTGGAGAGAGCGGAGGAGCGGGGTGACGTGAGAGAACTTGGGAAGGTTGAACACCAGACGGGCTGCGGCGTTCTGGATGAGTTGTAGGGGTTTAATGGCACAGGCAGGGAGCCCAGCCAACAGCGAGTTGCAGTAATCCAGACGGGAGATGAC
This sequence comes from Oncorhynchus nerka, assembly GCF_034236695.1. Lineage (NCBI taxonomy): Eukaryota > Metazoa > Chordata > Actinopteri > Salmoniformes > Salmonidae > Oncorhynchus > Oncorhynchus nerka. The sequence goes on from NC_088413.1 coordinate 71,516,446, forward strand.
AAGTGCCTGGATTAGGACCTGCGCCGCTTCCTGTGTGAGGCAGGGTCGTACTCTGCGGATGTTGTAGAGCATGAACCTACAGGAACGGGCCACCGCCTTGATGTTAGTTGAGAACGACAGGGTGTTGTCCAGGATCACGCCAAGGTTCTTAGCGCTCTGGGAGGAGGACACATGGAGTTGTCAACCGTGATGGCGAGATCATGGAACGGGCAGTCCTTCCCCGGGAGGAAGAGCAGCTCCGTCTTGCCGAGGTTCAGCTTGAGGTGGTGATCCGTCATCCACACTGATATGTCTGCCAGACATGCAGAGATGCGATTCGCCACCTGGTCATCAGAAGGGGGAAAGGAGAAGATTAATTGTGTCGTCTGCATAGCAATGATAGGAGAGACCATGTGAGGTTATGACAGAGCCAAGTGACTTGGTGTATAGCGAGAATAGGAGAGGGCCAAGAACAGAGCCCTGGGGGACACCAGTGGTGAGAGCACGTGGTGTGGAGACGGATTCTCGCCACGCCACCTGGTAGGAGCGACCTGTCAGGTAGGACGCAATCCAAGCGTGGGCCGCGCCGGAGATGCCCAACTCGGAGAGGGTGGAGAGGAGGATCTGATGGTTCACAGTATCGAAGGCAGCCGATAGGTCTAGAAGGATGAGAGCAGAGGAGAGAGAGTTAGCTTTAGCAGTGCGGAGCGCCTCCGTGATACAGAGAAGAGCAGTCTCAGTTGAATGACTAGTCTTGAAACCTGACTGATTTGGATCAAGAAGGTCATTCTGAGAGAGATAGCGGGAGAGCTGGCCAAGGACGGCACGTTCAAGAGTTTTGGAGAGAAAAGAAAGAAGGGATACTGGTCTGTAGTTGTTGACATCGGAGGGATCGAGTGTAGGTTTTTTTCAGAAGGGGTGCAACTCTCGCTCTCTTGAAGACGGAAGGGACGTAGCCAGCGGTCAGGGATGAGTTGATGAGCGAGGTGAGGTAAGGGAGAAGGTCTCCGGAAATGGTCTGGAGAAGAGAGGAGGGGATAGGGTCAAGCGGGCAGGTTGTTGGGCGGCCGGCCGTCACAAGACGCGAGATTTCATCTGGAGAGAGAGGGAGAAAGAGGTCAGAGCACAGGGTAGGGCAGTGTGAGCAGAACCAGCGGTGTCGTTTGACTTAGCAAACGAGGATTGGATGTCGTCGACCTTCTTTTCAAAATGGTTGACGAAGTCATCTGCAGAGAGGGAGGAGGGGGGAGGAGGATTCAGGAGGGAGGAGAAGGTGGCAAAGAGCTTCCTAGGGTTAGAGGCAGATGCTTGGAATTTAGAGTGGTAGAAAGTGGCTTTAGCAGCAGAGAGAGAAGAGGAAAATGTAGAGAGGAGGGAGTGAAAGGATGCCAGGTCCGCAGGGAGGCGAGTTTTCCTCCATTTCCGCTCGGCTGCCCGGAGCCCTGTTCTGTGAGCTCGCAATGAGTCGTCGAGCCACGGAGCGGGAGGGGAGGACCGGGCCGGCCTGGAGGATAGGGGACATAGAGAGTCAAAGGATGCAGAAAGGGAGGAGAGGAGGGTTGAGGAGGCAGAATCAGGAGATAGGTTGGAGAAGGTTTGAGCAGAGGGAAGAGATGATAGGATGGAAGAGGAGAGAGTAGCGGGGGAGAGAGAGCGAAGGTTGGGACGGCGCGATACCATCCGAGTAGGGGCAGTGTGGGAAGTGTTGGATGAGAGCGAGAGGGAAAAGGATACAAGGTAGTGGTCGGAGACTTGGAGGGGAGTTGCAATGAGGTTAGTGGAAGAACAGCATCTAGTAAAGATGAGGTCGAGCGTATTTCCTGCCTTGTGAGTAGGGGGAAGGTGAGAGGTTGAGGTCAAAAGAGGAGAGGAGTGGAAAGAAGGAGGCAGAGAGGAATGAGTCAAAGGTAGACGTGGGGAGGTTAAAGTCGCCCAGAACTGTGAGAGGTGAGCCGTCCTCAGGAAAGGAGCTTATCAAGGCATCAAGCTCATTGATGAACTCTCCGAGGGAACCTGGAGGGCGATAAATGATAAGGATGTTAAGCTTGAAAGGGCTGGTAACTGTGACAGCATGGAATTCAAAGGAGGCGATAGACAGATGGGTAAGGGGAGAAAGAGAGAATGACCACTTGGGAGAGATGAGGATCCCGGTGCCACCACCCCGCTGACCAGAAGCTCTCGGGGTGTGCGAGAACACGTGGGCAGACGAAGAGAGAGCAGTAGGAGAAGCAGTGTTGTCTGTGGTGATCCATGTTTCCGTCAGTGCCAAGAAGTCGAGGGACTGGAGGGAGGCATAGGCTGAGATGAACTCTGCCTTGTTGGCCGCAGATCGGCAGTTCCAGAGGCTACCGGAGACCTGGAACTCCACGTGGGTCGTGCGCGCTGGGACCACCAGATTAGGGTGGCCGCGGCCACGCGGTGTGGAGCGTTTGTATGGTCTGTGCAGAGAGGAGAGAACAGGGATAGACAGACACATAGTTGACAGGCTACACAAGAGGCTACGCTAATGCAAAGGAGATTGGAATGACAAGTGGACTACACGTCTCGAGTGTTCAGAAAGTTAAGCTTATGTAGCAAGAATCTTATTGACTAAAATGATTAAAATGATACAGTACTGCTGAAGAAGGCTAGCTGGCAGAGGCTGCCAGGTCGACAATTTGTCTTTAAATTTTCCCATGATGTCAAGCAAAGAGGCACTGAGTTTGAAGTTAGGCTTTGAAATAAATCTACAGGTACACCTCCAATTGACTCAAATGGTTTCAATTAGCCTATCAGAAGCTTTTCAAGGCATGACATAATTTTCTGGAATTTTCCAAGCTGTTTAAAGGCATACTCAACTTAGCGTATGTAAACTTCTGACCCATTGGAATTATGATACAGTGAATTATAAGAGAAATAATCTGTCTGTAAACAATTGTTGGAAAAATTACTTGTGTCATGCACAAAGTAGATGTCCTAACTGACTTGCCAAAACTATAGTTTGTTAATAAGAAATGTGTGGAGTGGTTGAAAAACAAGTTTTAATGACTCCAACCTAAGTGTTTGTAAACTTCCAACTTCAACTGTATATACTGTATATTATTTTTTCGGGGGGGTAAAGACACTGTGGACACCCCTTCAAATGAGTGGATTCGGCTATTTCAGCTTTATCCGTTGTTGACAGGTGTGTAAAATTGAGCAAACAGACATGCAATCTCCATAGACAAACATTGACAGTAGAATAGCCTTACTGAAGAACTCAGTCACTTTCAACATGACACTGTCATAGGATGCCACCTTTCCAACAAGTCAGTTAGTCAAATTTCTGTCCTGCTAGTGCTGCCCCGGTCAATTATAAGTGCTGTAATTGTGAAGTGGAAACTTCTCGGAGCAAAGCAACAACTGCTAAGCCATGAAGTGATAGGCCACGCAAACGCACAGAACCGGCCCGCCGAGTGCTGAAGCGCATAGAGCGTTAAAATCGCATGTCCTCGGTTGTAACACTCTCATCCGAGTTCCAAACTGCCTCTGGAAGCAACATCAGCACAAAAACTGTTCGTCTGGAGCTTCATGAAATGGGATTCCATGGCCGAGCAGCCGCACACAAGCCTAAGATCATGTCAAGCGTCGGCTGGAGTGGTGGAGTGGTGAATCACGCTTCACCATCTGCCAGTCCGACTGACAATTCTTGGTTTGGGCAGATTCCAAAGGAATATTGGTCTAGGGCTGTTTTTCATGGTTTGGGCTAGTCCCCTTAGTTCCAGTGAAGGAAAATCTTAACACTACAGCATACAATGACATTCAAGATGATTCTGTGCTTCAATTTTTGTGGAAACAGTTTGGGGAAGGCCCTTTCCTGTTTCATTATAACAATGCACCCATGCACAAAGTGAGGTCCATACAGAAATGTTTTGTCGAGATCGGTGGGGAAGAACTTGACTGGCCTGCACAGAGCCCTGACGTCAACTCCATTGAACACATTTGGGATGAATTGGAACGCTGACTGCGAGCCAGACATATTTGCCCAACATCAGTGCCGACCTCACTAATGCTCCTGTGGCTGAATGGAAGACAGTCCCCGCACCAATGTTGCAACATCTTGTTGAAAGCTCTCCGTATTAATGCCCATGATCTTGGAATGAGATGTTCCACAAGCAGGTGTCCACATACTTTTGGTCGTGTAGTGTATCTCTGAAGACCATCCAGTTTTGATTTCGAGCTGCCAAGTGATCTCTTTTCAGCAAAATCTGCAGAGCTGGGATGGTTGTATCTTCCATATATTTAACATTCTATTAGTTGCAAGAATTTTGTATAATAATTTAAATCGAAAATCCCAGAATCACTTTGTGTATCAGTTCATAAACCATGTGCCATGGAATCGGTACATCGAAAATCTCCTACCAAACTATTTTGCGACCTGCATGGTGCAGCTGTCAAGTTTTTGGTCCCTAAATGAAACTGGTATACTTTTTATTTGTCACAATTTTCTTTAGCCAATTTTGTTTTTTAATGCAGACAAGTTCCTTACCTTCTCCCTTTTCTTTAAGTGTGTATCTTGGTTTTCATTTTAAAATAAGTGAATTGGAAACAAGGGCTATTACCATACATTTCCATTCTTTACAAGGAACAGATGAACAGTACTTTGTGTTCAGTATTAAAAACTACTGGTGTCTCCTATACACATTGTTATTTTATGAAGTTTTTTTTATGAAAACATTTTTTTAAATAAAGGAGTGCATCAGGAGTGGAATTATCATTTAATTTATCATCAGTTTCAGTGGTGGAGCACACTAATGTGGCATGCATGCATTCTCCTTCATTCTGCATTCACTGTTAGACCCATATTCTATTACGGCTAACTTCCAACGACTACTCTTTCTATGTGCACTGTGTTCCTTTGACTCTTCCGTTAATTTCTGACTGTCATGGTAACATCACACACTTACAACGGAGGTGTCGCCATCAGGACACATCTTTGCCTGAGACCACAGTTATTCCCTACTTGTGCAACGCCACTACAATGCTTTTATAAGTAATGGACAAAGCCTCTCTACTGATAGGCTTGGGTTGTTGGTCTCCTTGACAACAGGCTTCGCAGTTTTTCTCACCAGTGTCCCATGAGTCCCATGTCCTCAACTGCCTCAGAACATCAATCTGGTAGGGGGGGTGGAGGCTGGAGTGCTGTTGTACTAGAAACCTTGCTACGGATCATGTTGACTTTTTTAAAGCTAGAGAGATCCCTTCAATTTAATCCTAACCCTGCACCTAGCCCAGCACCTAGCTCAGCACCTAGCTCAGCACCTAGCCCAGCACCTAGCTCAGCACCTAGCTCAGCTCCTAGCCCAGCACCTAGCCCAGCTCCTAGCCCAGCACCTAGCTCAGCACCTAGCTCAGCACCTAGCTCAGCTCCTAGCCCAGCACCTAGCTCAGCACCTAGCTCAGCACCTAGCCCAGCTCCTAGCCCAGCACCTAGCTCAGCACCTAGCCCAGCACCTAGCTCAGCACCTAGCTCAGCTCCTAGCCCAGCACCTAGCTCAGCACCTAGCTCAGCACCTAGCTCAGCTCCTAGCCCAGCACCTAGCTCAGCACCTAGCTCAGCACCTAGCCCAGCACCTAGCTCAGCACCTAGCTCAGCACCTAGCTCAGCTCCTAGCCCAGCACCGCTGATCAGCTCACTCCATGTAACCTAATTGTTTTCACGCTGAGCCTGAGACGAGAGTGATGAGAGTTAATTCTTTGACCTTTCTTGCCGTATATTTGAGCCTGGTCAAAAGATACATATTTTGTGGTGATTACCATCTCATCACATTTTCCAATGTGTCTGTATAGCTGTCCCAGTGCTTTAGTAATTCAGACACTCTCACTGCTTCTATCCCTCGTACTCTAAGACTATATGTCCCCAATCAAACAACATCAAGACAAAGCATTTATCGAACCCCATTTTAAATTACATTTAGGGAGATTATGAGGAGGGCAAATCACCATAGCAACTTCCCCATGGCTCTTTGGCCATATTGTAACAGACACTCAGATACCCAACATGTCACATGCGCAAACCTTCCCAAGAGGCATATAGGCTACAGTACAGAGCTACAGCAGTCATTGGCTGAGGTAGTATTTGTATATATCTCTTGGGGCAATACCATGGCATTTCATGCAGATGACAACCCCAAGTACTATGTTTTACCACCTCTGGTCTGTTGGCCCTCCCACCCCAATGGGAGGGCAGCTCCCGCTTAGGCCAGTCAAAGCTATTCTCTGTCCTGGCACCCCAATGGTGGAATCAGATTCCCCCTGAAGCTAGCTAGGACAGCAGAGTCCCAGTCCATCTTCCAAAAACTTCTGAAACCCTACCTCTTCAAAGAGTATCAAAACATCTTAAATGTAACTAAATGTAATCGAAAATGTAATCTACGATCTGTAACCCCCCCCCCCCCAAATGTTTTGTCATAAGAAGACCATAAACAATAACTAGTAATGCTGTATACTACAGGAAAGGGTCAAATCTCATCTTCCTGGTAAAAATAGTTATAAATTGCTGAGGTGTGGTCACGTTTGAGGACAGTAGCTCAAATACACAGTGCAAATTTGATAAAATATGAAAATATGAAATATGTTAAGATTAATTTCCTATTCAACAAAACAGTATGAATAAGGCTTGAAATGACTTATATATATTTTTCAAATAGTATAATCAACTTCTAAAATGACTAACTATAAGATTTTACTCTTCTTATAATTGTAAAATACAAATGTGTATATTTTGTGTTAGAGACAACGTCGACTCTTCTTGGGTATCACGCTACATGCTTGGCACACCTGTATTTGGGGGTTGCCGTCATTCTTCTTTGCAGATCATCTCAAGCTCTGTCAGGTTGGATGGGGAGCATCGTTGCACAGCTATTTTCAGGTCTCTCCAGAGATGTTCGATTGGGTTCAAGTCCGGGCTCTGGCTGGGCCCCTCTGGCTGGGCTAGTCTAGTCCCGAAGCCACTCCTGCGTTGTATTGGCTGTGTGCTTAGGGTTGTTGTCCTGTTGGAAGGTGAACCTTCGCCCCAGTCTGAGGCCCTGAGCGCTCTGGAGCAGCTTAAAACAAGGATCTCTCTGTACTTTGCTCCGTTCATCTTTGCCTCAATCTTGACTAGTCTCCCAGTCCCTGCCGCTGAAAAACATGCCCACAGCATGATGCTGCCACCACCATGCTTCACAGTAGGGATGGTACCAGCCCATAAATCTAAATAAATCTAAATGATTTACACCTTAACTATATTGAATCTCTCTAACTCCTATGCGTGTCCATGCCCAAGGTCAAGGGCCAAGGCTACCTCAGCCCAGAGTTCATTGTTAGGTTTTGATTGATTAATTGAACTGTCAAACAAGGACACCTGTTCCCAAAAGGAGGTCAGCATATTATACTTTTCATTAAAAGCCCAAATGTAATGTTGATGTCCTAATATATTATTTCAGTGTGGCCGACTGTTCATTATCAGCCTGTCTTCCGACTGTTTGATGGGAGCTGTGATTTCAGAATGGGAGCCTTGTACGAGCTTTGCATATGTCATTGATGTATGAGATTTGGTTCAGGCTGGCTGGGACAAAGTCAGTCTAATGTCACAGCAGGTAGACATCAAGATCTCCATCTGTGATCATAGGATATTAGAGTAGCTTGTCTTCCGCTCTAATGAGTGTCATTATTTTTCATCCACTGTTACCTATCTGGTTTCAAAGAAGAGCAATACCCCTCAGTTCATCAAAGGAAGAGTTTTGTTGCCGTAGTTTGATTCTTTTAGGACATAATTGAATAGAAACATAGCCTATGCCGAGTCCCCAACAACCGGATGTTCCGGTTTTCAGAGGAAATGGAACAGAGCCTGTAACGCAAATTCCGCTTTTGGATCTTAACAAGGCAACACCCCGTCATATCTCCTCCTCCACATTTACTGGATTGGCTGAACAGTGCAGAAGAGAACCTTCAAGGCCAGTATGTAGGGGATCTAGTTTCAGGCGTTTCGTTTACAGCTGCTACGTTAGGTCAATAGAAACACAATCTTTCCATGTTTTAGAACACTGATACATGAGGTTCTAAAGCTTACAAACATCTCTGAGTATGGGTGCAGACTCTGCAGAGGGATATAATGTTCGGATTCAGTACTGACATTGATGTCATCTCGTCAATGAGGTCATGCTCCCAAATACTGTATTAGAGACCAATATTGTGGACATGGTTTGAGTTCATGTTGAACAGAACAACCATTATGGAAGAGGAAAGGGAAATAGTAAGATTTATTAGAATGATGTATTTAAAGAATTGGGCAACTTTTAGAATTTTGAATATCATTCTAATTTTAGACATTCTGTTACATAGTTTAAAAAAAAATCCCCATATATATCACGACCTGACCTTAGAGAGCCTTTTTATGTCTCTATTTGGTTTGGTCAGGGTGTGATTTGGAGTGGGCATTCTATGTTTTGTTTTCAATGATTTTGTGTTTCTATGTTTTGGCCAGGTATGGTTCTCAATCAGGGACAGCTGTCTATCGTTGTCTCTGATTGGGAACCATACTTAGGTAGCCCTTTTTCCCTCCTTTTGTGGTGGGAAGTTAACTTGGTTTGTGGCACTAATGCCCTGTAAGCTTCACGGATGTGGTTTTTGATTTGTTGGTGTCATTTTGAAATAAAAAGGAAAATGTACGCTCACCACGCTGCACCTTGGTCTTCTTCCAGCAACGGCCGTGACAATATAATGTAAATAAGCATTAACATGGCTGCCATATAATGATGCAGTGTCATGTAAATGCATCATATTTGCTCATTCTAGACATTGGGTTTGTTACGACAGGTGTAAGTAAACATCGGCAAAAAAATGTTGTGTGGCCAGTAACACAGTTACAGTCACTAGCCCTTTTGATAACATCAGAACACTAACAAGCTCGGCTAGGGCGAGTAAAATAGTTTTCTCATTTGTGTCTGGATGTAGCTAGCAAGCTAGCCAACTTTAGCCAGTTAACTTGGCTGCTTGACTTATGAGGTCAGAACACTTGGCTTGGATTAACTCTACTCAGCCAGAGCGTCCAGTGAGCGTTCTGAATGCTCCGGGAGTGTAATGTACTGAATTTACAAACTGACAATCTGAAAGTTCTGAATTTACCAACGCCCAGAGCTCACTCTGGCACACTGACATTCCAAAGTGGATTTACGAACACACCCATTATATATGTTAATGGAGCCGTTGCCATATAACGTTGTCGATGCATCATATTTGCTTTTTCTTAACATTCCATACCATTTGTATTATTTGACTGCCATACTGTGTTCCATCTTGTCTAGCCATCTTGTCTCAAGAGGACCACAATGGAAATAAGTCCCAGACTTTATTGTGTGTTATCCTCTATGATTTTATTAATGTGCATGTATGGCTTAAGTTTTATGTGTGCTTGTTTTTTTTAAATGGTTGAATGAATAAACTAAACTAAATGCATAGTCCCAGTGGGTATTAGAACGTTGCAGCCCTGTGGCGAAAACATGTGGGGGAAAACAACCCTAAATTACCCCACTGGCTCACAACAAAAAACCTGACCTTTTTCAAATGCAGTTTTCTTGTTGTCTGTCTGTTTTTAGTCAATTACAACATGTCTAAAGATGACTTTCCTGACATTGCCTGCTCCTGATCATTCTCACTACTTAGAAAAAGGTAGCCTAGTGGTTAGGGCATTGGGCCAGTAACCAAAATGTTGCTTGATCGAATCCACGAGCTGGCAAGATACAACTCTGTTGTTCTGCCCCTGAACAGGGCAGTTAAACCACTGTTCCTAGGCTGTCATTGTAAATAGGAATTGGTTCTAAACTGTCGTGCCTAGTTAAATAAATGCCCCTTTTCATGACAGTGCTAGTAGCCACGTGAGTAATTGAGTGCTAGCTAGCTAGTCAAGACCAACAACACAAACAAACTGACTATACAGCTACAAGTAATGAGTGGAGTTACAAACGGAGTATACTAAACAAGTTAAATGTCTTAGCTGTGATGAAATGTTTTTCCTCACATATACACTATATATACAAATGTATGCGGACACCCCTTCAAATTAGTCGAATCAGCTATTTCAGCCTCACCCTTTGCTGACAAGTGTATAAAATCGAGCACAGCGCCATGCAGTCTCTCTCATGCATTTTCTCCATCCCAAAAAATCTTCATATTCAGAAATTCTCCTCTATCAACACTTCATGAACAATACTGTGAGAACACATTGTATTACTGATACCAGGATCAAGTGAATATGTAGTCGTTTCATCATTTGTTCTGTCGTTCCATATGGGAAGATAAAAATTTAATCACACCCTACTTATTATGTAAATATTTTACTTTTGAAGGACCACATGTAACCCAATGGGTATGATGCATTGTGCATGAAATCCTCCAAAATGTATGTTAATTTTGTAACGTGAACAATGATGCTTGGCTGATTAATTATTTTAAGCCCACTGCAGTAATTTAATTTACTACAGTGGGCTGAATCAGGGTCACACAGAGTCTTTCTTGGTAGTCTTAAACAAATCTACTTTAAAACCAGTGTATACACCTTGTCACGTTCTGACCTTAGTTTATTTTTTATGTCTTTGTGTTAGGTTGGTCAGGGCGTGAGTTGGGGTGGGTTGTCTATGTTTCTTTTTCTATGTTATATTTTCTACGTGTTTGGCCTAGTATGGTTCTCAATCAGAGGCAGGTGTCGTTCATTGTCTCTGATTGAGAATCATACTTAGGTAGCCTTTTCCCACCTGTGTTTTGTGGGTGTTAGGAGGCAGCACGGCAGTGCGACAGGCACGAGTGGCAGGGGGGGCACACGGGGAGTGTGGCAGAGTCAGGTTGGAGACCTGAGCCCACTCCTCGTGCTTACCGTAAGATGCGCAGTACTGGTCAGGCACCGTGTTATGCGGTCAAGCGCACGGTGTCGCCAGTATGCGCTCATAGCCCTGTGGGCTATAGGCCAGCCCCCCGCAAGTGCCAAGCGAGAGTGGGCATCCAGCCAGGGCGTGTTGTGCCAGCCCAGCGTGTTTGGTCTCCAGTACGCCGTTTCGGCCCAGGGTATCCTGCGTCGGAGCTTCGTGCTGTGTCGCCGGGGTGCTGGGAGGGTGCAATGCATCCTATGCCTGCGCTCCGCCCATGCCCGGGCGAATGTGGGTGTTGAGCCTAAGGGAGAGGTGCGAGTGGTATGCACCAGATCTCCAGTGCTCACCCACAGCCCGGTTCAACCTGTGCCTGCACTCTGGAGGGTCCAGGCTAAAGTGGTCATCCAGCCTGGAGGAGTGGTGCCAAGGCTGCGCACCAGAGATCCAGTGCTCCTCCAGTCACCAGGCCTCCTGTAGGTCTCCCCAGCCTGGTGGGTCCTGTGGCAGCCCCACGCACCAGGCTGTCTCTCCGTCTCCTCCCTCCATGTCCACCCGTCTGTCCTGAGCTGCCAGAGCCACCCGTCTGTCCTGAGCTGCCAGAGCCCCCCGTCTGTCCTGAGCTGCCAGAGCCGCCCATCTGCCAGGAGCTGCCAGAGCCGCCCACAGCCCGTCAGCCAGGAGCTGCCAGAAACGCCCGTCAGCCAAGCGCTGCCGGAGTCGCCTTTCACGCCGGTGCTGCCGGAGTCTCCCCCCTTGTCCGGTGTTGCCGGAATCTCCCATCTATTCGGGACCCGCTGCAAGGGTCCCCAGTCCGAGGTGGGCGGCGAGGGTCGCCGCTCCAAAGGCGCCACTTAAGCGGGCAAAGACTATGATGGAGTGGGGTCCACGTTCCGCGCCAGAGCCGCCACCCAGACCCTCTCCTATAGGTTCAGGGCCGGAGTCCGCACCTTTGGGGGGGGGGTACTGTCACGTTCTGACCTTAGTTTATTTTGTCATTTCAATTTGTGTATTTGAGCTGTTCTTGCCATAATATGGACTTGGTATTTTACCAAATAGGGCTATCTTCTGTATACCACCTCTACCTTTTCATAACAAAACTGATTTGCTCAAATGCATTAAGAAGGAAAGAAATTCCACAAATGAACTTTTAACAAGGCACTCATGAAGCTGGTTGAGCAAATGTCAAGTGTGCAAAGTTGTCATCAAGACTACTTTGAAGAATCTAATTCTAAACTATATTTAGATTTGTTTAACCTCTAGCGTCGAGCAATCCCGTATCCGGGAGCGTAATTATAGCCTCAAGCTCATTACCATAACGCAACGTTAACTATTCATGAAAATCGCAAATGAAATGAAAGAAATATATTCACTCACAAGCTTAGCCTTTTGTTAACAACACTGTCATCTCAGATTTTCTAAATATGCTTTTCAACCATAGCTACACAAGCATTTGTGTAAGAGTATTGATAGCTAGCATAGCATTAAGCAGGCAACATTTTCATCTCAGATTTTCTAAATATGCATTTTTGTGTAAGAGTATTGATAGCTAGCATAGCATTAAGCAGGCAACATTTTCACAAAAACAAGAAAAGCATTCAAATAAAATCATTTACCTTTGAAGAACTTCGGATGTTTTGAATGAGGAGACTCTCAGTTAGATAGCAAATGTTCATTTTTTTCCCAAAAGATTATTTGTGTAGGAGAAATCGTTCCGTTTTGTTCATCACGTTTGGCTAAGAAATAAATCCGAAAATGCAGTCTCTACAACGCCAAACTTTTTACCAAATTAACTCCATAATATCGACAGAAACATGGCAAATGTTGTTTAGAATCAATCCTCAAGGTGTTTTTCACATATCTATTCGATGATAAATCATTCGTGGCAGCTGTGTTTCTCCTCGAAGCAAACAAAAAATACACGCAGCTGGAGATTACGCAATAATTGCAACGGAGGACACCAAGCGGCCACCTGGTAGATGTAGTCTCTTAAGGTCAATCTTCCAATGATTTGCCTACAAATACGTCACAATGCTGTCGACACCTTGGGGAAAAGACAGAAAGTCTAAGCTCATTCGTGACCCATACACAGCCATATAAGGAGACATTGGAACACAGCGCATTCAAAATCTGGGGCACTTCCTGTATGAAATGTCATCTTGGTTTCGCCTGTAGCATTAGTTCTGTGGCACTCACAGACAATATCTTTGCAGTTTTGGAAACGTCAGTGTTTTCTTTCCAAAGCTGTCAAATATATGCATAGTCGAGCATCTTTTCGTGACAAAATATCTTGTTTAAAATGGGAACGTTTTTTATCCATAAATTAAAAGAGCGCCCCCTATATCCAAGAAGTTAACACGTTTTTGGTTACTACATGATTCCATATGTGTTATTTCATAGTTTTGATGTCTTCACTCTTATTCTACATTGTAGAAAATAGTACAAATAAAGAAAAACCCTGGAATGAGTAGGTATGTCCAAACTTTTGACTGGTACTATACAGTACATCAAAGAAGACTGAAATATAACAAAACCATTTGATATATAAACACTGGATTTTCAGTATGTTTTGTTGTTGAAATAATGTTTATTATCTATGAAATCATGAAAAATATGAATAACATTCCACCCATGAGGCCACTAGAGGACGATTTTGTCATTTGACTGCAGGAAAGGGGGTCATGATTGGGTCAACTGCTATTAATATTGAGTTGTTCCTCTTAATTTTATATTCATGATAAAATGTTTAGTAATGGTTTCCTTCTTTTATGACTGTGTCCATGAGCAGAAGACAAATCAATGTAGAGACAAAAACAACATTATTGTTCAGTCCGAAAAATATGCGCCTCATTACAAGTACTTGAAAATCATAAATTGAAATTGCTCTGTGGGACATTTCAGTAGCATACATAGTAATTGAATCAAAGTAAATATTTGTAGGATACTCATAATTTTTCATAGTGTAGAAGCATTACAAAATCGTATCAAACTACCAGACAAGGAAGGCAGACAAAAGGTCCAGTGAACACAAGTAACCTTGTGGAAATGGTCTGTGGTGTATTACAACAACAGATATGGGCAATTCAACCATAACAGAGTGATACTGAGACTCAGATATTTATTTTTCATTATTTAAAATGTATGTCAAACAAAAATCAATTATTGAATACAACTCCATGCACAAGGACTACTTATATCAATTTCCACAGAAAATGTTACAAAAACACATTTACTTGAAGAACAGTGTAGATGCAAGTTTAATAACAGAATGACGGCACAAACAGCACAAACCATCATTCTGTTACCAAACTTTGCATCTGCACTGTTCTTCAAGTAAATGTGTTTGTATAATGTTTTTCAGTGGACATTGTTGAAAGTGTTCCTTGTGTATGGAGTATTATGGTTTGTTTAACTTTGCAATCATTGATTTTTGTTTGGCATACTCAGCATTATTCCATTATCGTGGAATTCCCATATTCAAATTTGTCAGGACTTGATTTAAATACACAACAGGTCATGATGAAACCCTTTTTTTGAGGAAAGAGTACTAACTATGTGCATTATTCAAGGGGATTGAATCGAAGGAAGCTGTGGCCAATCACATTAGCTCATCAACACCAAGGGCAAGGAAGAAGCCTCACAGTTCCCATGGGAGAGTTACCAATTATCACTCTAGCTGATGTGTTGAGGTGAGTGAGGGAGTGGGTGTGTGAATGCTTGACTGCGTGACTGAGTGAATGTGTGTTTGCGTGACTGAGTGACTGAGTGACTGAGTTACTGCTTGACTGAGTGACTGCGTGTTTGTGACTCTGTGAAGTTAGAAATCCCCAGATGGTCGGAAGCAATTCTTTTTTATAAATCAGACAACATTTTCAACATACTACTAAGATTATGAAATTAATCCTCATGTCATCTGTGGGCCAGAGAGCCTGTTTATGCTTGTATCCTCAAAGTGGCTGCGACCAGTCATCACTGAGGGAGTGGATGATACTGTTTGTGACAGTAACGTTAGCAGGTTAGGGTTTTTTCGTTATGAATATTGTTCTGGAGGCAGCTGTCACAGGCACAAAGTCATAAAATCACATTTTAAACCTAACCCTAACCTTATACCTAACCCTAACATTAAGTTAAGGCCAAAAAGCAAATCTTTGTTTTCATGCATTTTTACAATATAGCCAATTTTGACAGTGCAGCTGGCCTATCTAAGGGGAAATCGCTCAGTTCTGTCCCTAGGACACAACTCATGACAATAAACGTGATAGAGTTCACCGGAGGACAGTGGCAGTACCATCTGATCCACGTCCCCTCCTTCATCCTCCAGCTCATGCCTGCTACACTAAACCACGGGTGGATCCATTTCATAGCAATTTTATATCCACGACTGTGAGGAGGAATACACCAGGCTTCTCAGTATTTGTGATACTGATATTTGTGATACCGATATGTGTCTTTATACATGACAGGTGCACTCCAGTCCTTCTCTCATCACCAGACCATGTTAAATTTATACCGCTTTTCAAAAAGCTATTATGAGCCATCATCTCAACAACGAATGCACCTGAGAAGCCCTGTGATGATGAATATATCTGTATCTGTGAGGTAAAATGATCTCTCCTCCTTACATAGTAATAAGTCAACTGCTGTAATTCAAAGGTCATGGCAAAGTACCATGTCAACTGGTGAATAATGATAAAGTTATGTGGCAAGGGCATCATCATGATGAAAATAGCAACGGAGGGAAGAGAACAGATATGAGAGAAAAGTAGTAGACCTGAACACCTTTCTCCTCACCTTACCAAGAGGGGGACATATCCAACCAAGACGTTTCCATTGGGGAATACACTGCAACCGTAGCTCATGTAACTGTGACGTCTTTGTGAATACACATACAGGGTTCAAACAGTGTTTGAACTTTCAAGCCAGGTGAAGACATTCTAGTGGTAATACGCTCTCACTGAGAGGCACTGTAGATCCTGTAGGTGTTTGTATAGACAGCATTGAACTGTGTGACCTCCAACAACACTGACACTTTGTTTTGTGGACTGGAGGTTTGATTCTGGGGACAGACAGATGTACTGACAGACATGCGGACAGACGGACAATCTAGACCAGTTCCATTCTTATTGCTGGTATTTTTGTAGCATTGGATGCATCTGTTTGAGAAATGTCATCCTCCTCTGGATTTTTTCTCTCCTCATGATCAGGATGCAGTTGTGCCTGCAATGCACTCAAACCATGATCGTAACACTACAATGTCACGTTACCCTCTCATCAGACTTAAGCACAACATGCGGTTCAACACATTGTGGTAAGCATTTCTAGTATGATTATCTGGACTTCTCCACCCACCCTGCTGATAGGCTACTCTGCTGTAGGAGGGAGAGCTTACACTTTTCTGTTCAGCGAGACTCTCAACAAAGGCTGACATTATTGAGACTGGCAGCAGTCACAAAGAAACCGTCTGCCCTAACAGTGGTATATCGGGAGTAGCTGGGCAGTTGTATGGGCTCCCTGTGTGAAGCCTGAGAACCACAATCCACTGCCTGACAGAACTAAAGAAGGCAGAAGAATAAGACCCCCTTGCATCATTTTAATTGAGGAGAGAAATGCATTATGATATTGTTTCGTATAACAATAAGCCAAGGAGCTTTTGGAAGGAAAATGTGTGTTCTAGCTAGCATTTATATAGTGTCTAATGTATTAAAAATATCCCTTATAAACAAAGAAGTAAGTGGACAATATTTTGTAAAAGTGTTTGTCCTTTGGTCTACATAAAACCAGGACAATGAGAGAATCACACCCTCCTAGATCTACAGGGAAGAAGATGTTCGTATCCAAGGCGTCAATGTTTTCACCACTATGGGAATGCTGTGATTGTGTGTGCAGTGGTGTGACATAATTGTAAGGAAGGGCTGACAAGCTGCATGCAAACAGATACACTCCAGAGGCCCTGAGGCCTCTCCTCCAATTAACAGAGCTCTTGCTGTGGGCTGCAGGGCCTGAGGAGCAGTGCATGCTGGGGTGTGCTCTTTGTTTCATAGTGCTAATGATATCCCATCTCTCCAGGAATCATGACTGAATGACAGTTCACCTCAGCCGACTGGAGCCTCATGTTTTAAAACGGGCTGACCACTACTGTCTGAGTATGTCACTGAGGACATCACTGTCCTGGCTGAGGTTGTGCACACACATAGACGCTCCCGCACGCACACGCATGCACGCAGGCACACACATCCGTAAAGGGATTGATGCCCGTTACTGATGGACTACACTGATTGAGTCATCATGTCAAAGGTTACTTTAAATATTGAACATAGGAAATGCCTCTCTGTTTCTGCGAGAGAAAACTTTTGGGATTTGGCAAGGATTTTATTTGGCCATCATTCAGACTGGCATTCATATACAGAAACTGTTTGGTATTTTTAATTTTTTTATTAGGATCTCCACACAGAGCATGAAACGTGACATAGTACAGAACATAATTGACAAGAACATCTCAAGGACAGAACAACACCAACTGTATGACACTCTTGATCCTCTCAGGACAGACATGAAAGGGTATGAAGTACTAACTAGGAAATCATGTGAAATGAAACAGCTGTCCACAAACTAAATCAGTGATTTAGACCATAGGAAAGCAAAAAGGTAATTTCTACCATGTTACTTAATTTACACACAATAGAGAGGGATAGCTGTGGTGTGTAAAGTAAGCTGAGTGACAGACTATGTCAGAGAGAAGTTCTGGTGACAGCTTCTTCTGCGCTGTCCAGCAACATCTCCTCCTGTGGTGGGCCAAAGACCCCAATTAACCCCCCCAACTCCTACAAGTCACCCTCTCTATACACGCGCACTCACACACTTGAGTCCTGTGTAGTAGCGTGACAGCTGTAGGGCCGTGTCTTTATTAATTTGGCACGAAATTGAGCTCGTTCCGCTGGTTCAGACGTTGCTTGCAGTTGTCTCGCCCTATCCCAAGGTACCTCATTGTTTGCTGCTTGAGTGTTTTAGTATTCGAGTGGCCATGAAAAAAGTCTCTCGACATTTGACAATGGAGGAGGCAATAATTTATTCCTTCCTTTTATTAACACTAATATTGTCCGTTTGAATGTCATTATTAATTCAAGGGGAGAGACAAATGCTGTACTGTCTTTTTTACAAAATGGATTCTGTAATAATTGCTTCAAAACCTTCATCTATAAAATAATAGGATTTTAAGTGCATGTGGGCATTGAGAATGTAATGACGATGGTGGAGCTTGTTGCATTGACACAAACATGTTCCTTTGGGTCCCTCTAGTGTAGTGAGAGTGAAAAAGAAAGATATGATTGCTTTCGTTATTTTTCATTTTTAAAGTTGATGAACTTCACTTGATCCCGTTTAGCCTAGATATGTGAAATTGCAATAAAGCCATTCAAAACCGTCTCAACTTTGCTTAAGACCAAATATAGACTAAGACAAATGCTTTTCAGGCTTCAATTATTTCTTCTAATCAAGTCCATTTCACAATGATTCAAATATTACCTTCCTCAAATAACTCACATTGAAAACAGCACAAAAATACTAGCTTGCTGGACTGCTAGCTAAATAGAGGATGACACTAGGCTCTCAATCCCGTGAAAAATGAAGGCAGTTGAAACACAGTATTGAACTCTGCATAAACAAAATTTAAGACAAGCTGTTCATTCTATTCAAATCAAATCAAAGTTTATTTGTCACACTGAATACAACAGGTGTAGACTTTACAGTGAAATGCTTACTTAAAGGCTCTAACCAACAGTGCAAAAAAGGTATTAGGTGAACAATAGATAAGTAGAGAAATAAAACACAATGCAAATAGTCCGGGTAGCCATTTGATTACCTGTTGAGGAATCGGATGGCTTGGGGGTAAAAACTGTTGAGAAGCCTTTTTATCCTAGACTTGGCACTCCGGTACCGCTTGCCATGCGGTAGCAGAGAGAACCGTCTATGACTGGGGTGGCTGGGGTCTTTGACAATTTTTAGGGCCTTCCTCTGACACCGCCTGGTGTAGAGCTCCTGGATGGCAGGCAGCTTTGCCCCAGTGATGTACTGGGCCAAACGCACTACCCTCTGTAGTGCCTTGCGGTCGGAGGCCGAGCAATTGCCGTACCAGGCAGTGATGCAACCATGCTTTCGATGTTGCAGCTGTAGAACCTTTTGAGTATCTGAGGACCCACGCAAATAGGGGGGAATAGGCTTTGTTATGCCCTCTTCATGACTGTCTTGGTGTATTTGGACCATTCTAGTTTGTTGGTGATGTGGACAACAAGGAACTTGAAGCTCTCAACCTGCATGCTCAGTCCTCCTTTTCCTTTAGTCCACAGTCATCTCCTTA
The DNA here is from genome assembly GCF_034236695.1 of Oncorhynchus nerka. NCBI lineage: Eukaryota > Metazoa > Chordata > Actinopteri > Salmoniformes > Salmonidae > Oncorhynchus > Oncorhynchus nerka. The sequence continues at coordinate 71,535,637 of NC_088413.1, forward strand.
GTCTTGGTTACGTTGAGGGATAGGTTGTTATTCTTGCACCACACAGCCAGGTCTCTGACCTCCTCCCTGTAGGTTGTCTCGTCATTGTCGGTGATCAGGCCTACCACTGCTGTGTCGTCTGCAAACTTAATGATGGTGTTGGAGTCGTGCCTGGCCACGCAGTCGTCGGTGAACAGGGAGTACAGGAAGGGACTGAGCACGCACACCTGGGGGGCTCCAGTGTTGAGGATCAGCGTGGCAGATGTGTTGCTACCTACCCTCACCACCTGGGGACGGCCCGTCAGGAAGTCTAGGATCCAGTTGCAGGGGGAGGTGTTTAGGCCTTTCAAATCTAAGCCATATGGGTCTGCCCAGAGTTTGCATACGGAGAAAAACATTTACATGAGTTTTTCTCTGATGACATTAAAAGTCAAACTGGGACATTAAAAGTCAAACTGCCTACCGCATTTTTGGTTACAGAATGGGGGCTTCTTAATTATGCAAGTATGATGCGTTGCCGCCAGGTATTGACCATGCATGTTGACAAACCCTCATATACAAAGTTGGTGTGGCTGCTGCACTTGTTCTGACACCACTTTAAAATAGTCAACTGGGTGGGGATTCCTATGAGTTGGGAGAAATCAGCCAATGAAGAAGAAGAAAATGTACTACTTTAAAATTGAGATAGCCTCAATGGGAGCCTTTTGCGCTCCCGAGTGGTGCAGTGGTCTAAGCCTCTGCATCTCAGTGCTAGAGGCGTCAATACAGAACCTGGTTCGATTCCAGGCTGTATCACAACCGGCCATGATTTGGAGTCCTATAGGCACACAATTGGCCCAGCGTCATCCGGGTTAAGGTTTGTTATTAACTGACTTGCATAGTTAAATAAAGGTTCAATAAAATAAAACTAAATAAATAAAATGGCGCTGCCCATTCTGTCATAGAAGCTATAATGGCACAGATACAAAGGTGAGTCCTCTATCGCTATGGAAGAGAGCTGTCGGACTCTCCTCTCTGTGTAAAGGTAGCCTGCATTCTGCCCGCATTGAGTGCAGACTGGGCAGTTTTAAAGCATATTGTGCCACAACATAAGATCTGATTCAAAGGGGTTGGGTTAAATGCAGAAGACACATTTCGGTTTAATGCATTCAGCTGTGCAACTGACTAGGTTTCCTCTTTCCCCTTTCCCATATAATATAGCCAGGTCTCTATGTCTCTATTTGTCCACTTACTAAATTATCATGCATGGATAATGTCACTCTTTGTCATTTGAATAAATATATAAACAAAACCATTTATCAATACCATGTAGGTTACAGTACTTGGGACCCCAGTAGAAGAGGATGGAGGAGGGAAGGTCAACCTCATCCTGACTGGGCCATTTGAAGACATGGGTGTTGTCTTCATGACTCACTCCGCTCAACAGGATGTTGTCTCCATGGCTCACTCCGCTCAACAGGATGTTGTCTTCATGGCTCACTCCGCTCAACAGGATGTTGTCTTCATGGCTCACTCCGCTCAACAGGATGTTGTCTTCATGGCTCACTTTGCTCAACAGGATGTTGTCTTCATGGCTCACCTCACTCAACAGGATGTTGTCTTCATGGCTCACCTCACTCAACAGGATGTTGTCTTTATGGCTCACTCCGCTCAACAGGATGTTGTCTTCATAGCTCACCTCGCTCAACATGTTGTCTCCATGGTTCACCACATTCAACAGGATGTTGTCTTCATGGCTCTGTCCGCTCAACAGGATGTTTTCTCCATGCCTCACCCCGTTCAACAGGATGTTTTATTCATGCCCTGTGTATCCATAACAGAGTAAGACACAGTTACCGTCTGTATCCAATTCAGGTCAACAACATTGTAATTGACTGTAATCTGTATCAACTTTGGTTCACTTTTGGTTAATCTATTCTCAGTGTGACAGTGAAGTACCATAGGAAGGCGTCTCATGCTGCAGCCTACCCCTGGGACGGGATGCAGCCGTGCTGGCGTACGACAGCCTGTCTGTTTTGAGGCAGCAGACGAAGCCAGACTGGACATTCCATGGTAAGTACTAAATAAGAGGTTCATGGACATTAGATACTGAGTTAATTGTACTGTGTAAATAGATTATCGTAAGATAAATACACTCATTGTAAGTCATTGTAAGGATAAGTGCTTCTGGTAAATTACTAAAATGTAATGTAAAATGTCATTCACCCCTACATCTGCATTGATTAGGCTAGTACTTTTATAGTTTGGCATTGTGTTGATGTTGATGATATTGATGGTTCCATGTACTGCAACAAGCTTGTGGAACACACTACCATACCTGACTGATCCACAGTCTCTGTGTACACCTCTTCCTTACCAGACTCAAACATGCAGTTGGTTTCTTATCTGTCTTCTTCTACAGGCATCATCAGACATGATGGAGTGAAGCCCAACATCATCTCAGCCTACACTGAGCTGGAGTACTATCTGCACACTCCACTGGCCAGGGACCTGTCTGACCTCTAAGCCAAGGCCGAGGCTGGCTTCAGGTCAGATGCCATGGCAACTGGTTGTCAAGTAAGCATGCTCAAAATAGTCCCGTTATTTAAAGACAGTTTCCGTTATTAAAGGACAGCTATGAAGATCAACGGAAATACATTGGTGGGTTACTGGTGTAATATTTTTCATCCAGATAGATTTGATCCAAAACCGTACATACTCCAATATCCTTCCCAGAACCGCCCTTGCACACCTCTATCAAGAGAATGGCAGAGCCCCAGGGATTGAGTTTGAGGAGGTGCCCAGCCCTTTCTCAGGTAGCAAAAATGAAATAAAAATACTTGTAGAGATGTAAAGTGATAGATAATAGAGTAGTCATGATATTACTGGCGATAAGCACTTGTCTACGTGATCTTGTCTATGTAGTCTTGTCTATGTAGTATTGTCCACATAGTGTTGTCTACGTAGTCAAGTCTATGTAGTCTTGTCTACGTAACATAGTCTTGTCTATGTAGTCTTGTCTATGTGGTCTTGTCTACGTAGTCTTGTCTACGTAGTCTTATCTACGTAGTCTTATCTATGTAGTCTTGTCTACGTAACATAGTCTTGTCTTTGTAGTCTTGTCTATGTAGTCGTGTCTACGTAATCTTGTCTACGTAGTCTTGTCTATGTATTCTTGTCTACGTAACACAGTCTTGTCTATGTAGTACTGTGTCGTGTTTTTGGCTATGCCGGATTAAGTGATATGACATGCTATTCTATAAAATAATTTATCCGTAATTAATATCACCGGATTGAGCTAATCATGTAAATGTAATTAACTAGAGTGTCGGGCACCACAAAATAATATTTATAGAGCTGTTATCTTCCGAATAAACTCTTAAAGACCTAGTAATATTTTACATCAATAGCAGTCAACATTAATCGTCACCTTTATTCAGTCTCATCTGAAAGTTGTAAATTCTTAGTTATCTGCACGAATCTAGGCTAACAAGTTGAATCAGCAATACAAAATTGGGTTTAATTATTTATTTACTAAATACCTAACTAATCAAACAGAATTACACATACACATATTTAAATCATAACTTGATTACAAATTACGTCACAAAGGAAAACGTCCCTTGCGGGCGGAACAGATATGACAGCTTGTTACACAAAGGAAAAGGGCTGGGTTTGAGTGAAAGAGCGGGAAGACTGAGGAACAAAGGCCGAAGCTGTGCTATCGTAAATACAGTATCTTATGCATTCTAAATTACCGCCCATTTGGGAAAGAAAAATGCAATAAATATCTCCATGGCTCACCTTGCTCAACAGGATGTTGTCTTCATGGCTCACCTTGCTCAACAGGATGTTGTGCTTCGGTAGGTTGGTGGTAGATGGAAGGCAGTGTTGCCCAACCGAGTCCTTTGAAGAATGTCTCTGGTTGTCAATTGGATACGTTGTAGTAATGTCGTTGTGTGGTAGACAGGATACTCTGTCTGTTCCTTCCTAACCTGCATTTGCATCTGCTGTTGCTAACTCAATGGCTAGGAGGTATCACTTCTGTATTGAATAAGAGTTCAAAGTTCATACCATTCACCACCAAAGCTCACGCTGATGTTGACTTCGTTCTGTAGTTATTATCTGAACCATTCTGACACAAGACCGTCGTCCTCACATCTTCGGAACAGGAGGTTATATTGTCGTCAAGGACTTATATAGGAAGGGAGAGGAGGGCGTGTTTGAAAAGTTTTATAACCCATGTCCCTTCACAGGGGCGGGCCACTGATTGAGCAGCGCTATTTTATGAAAAACCAAATCTCTCATTTTAGAAGCTAAAATCACATTTAATCCCATCACAAATAATGTAATATTCAAACATTTAAATTGAACAACAATTCTATGTGAATCCGATAACTCTGTTGTGTAGACTTTACATCATCTGATCATTGATGAGAATGTCTCAGATGACAACCGAACTGACATCATATTCATTAGGTACCACCGCATATGTTCCATTGGTCGGATTACCAGAATATAGTTAATTTCCCCCACCTTCTGATGTTCCCAGGATCTCTATGTTAACCAAGGGTTTTGCAAATATAACATCAGTAGGGTAGAGAGAGGAAAAAGGGGGGGGAAGAGGTATTTATGACTGTCATAAACCTACCCCCCAGGCCAACGTCACGACAACTGTCTACATAAGATTACATGGACAAGACTGTCTATTTGGTCTTGTCTATGTATCAAATCAAATCAAATGTATTTATGTGCTGTACAGAAACCCAGCCTGAAACTCCAAACAGCAAGCAATGCAGGTGTTGAAGCACGTTGGCTAGGAAAAACTCCCTAGAAAGGCCAAAACCTAGGAAGAAACCTAGAAAGGAACCAGGCTATGAGGGGTGGCCAGTCCTCTTCTGGCTGTGCCGGGTGGAGATTATAACAGAACATAGCCAAGATGTTCAAATATTCATAAATAATAGGTCTGGGACATGCAGCACATCCGGTGAACAGGTCAGGAGTCCATAGCCGCAGGCAGAACAGTTGACACTGGAGCAACTGCACGGCCAGGTGGACTGGGGACAGCAAGGGGTCATCATGTCAGGTAGTCCTGAGGCATGGTCCCAGAGCTAGAAAGAGAGAATTAGAGAGCTCATACTTAAATTCACACAGGACATAAGACAGGAGAAGTACTCCAGATATAACAAACTGACCCTAGCCCCCCGACACAAACTACTGCAGCATAAATACTGGAGGCTGAGACAGGAGGGGTCAGGAGACACTGTGGCCCCATCCGATGATACCCCCGGACAGGGCCAAACAGGAAGGACATAACCCCACCCACTTTGCCAAAGCACAGCCCCCACACCACTAGAGGGATATCTTCAACCACCAACTTACCATCCTGAGACAAGGCCGAGTATAGCCCACAAAGATCTCCGCCACGGCACAACCCAAGGGGGGGCGCCAACCCAGACAGGAAGATCACATCAGTGACTCAACCCACTCAAGTGACGCACCCCTCCTAGGGACGGCATGAAAGAGCACCAGACTATGTCGTCTTGTCTACCTAGTCTTGTCTACGTAGTCTTGTCTATAAAATCTATGCCTTGGGATCCACCCTTTCTTTTACATTGACTCTGATGCACTGAACCATGCACTGACACTACGCTATAAACTTCAAGCGAAGTTTCTAATGAGACACTACACCATTGCAATTAAATGTCTTAACTATGCAGGAGCCTGGTTCAACATGTGTTCTTCCATTTCAGATTCAATGACTTTCTCTTTCTCAGAAAACATGACATTAGCTAAATGTTTTTAACAGATCATTCATAACATATCTTTCCAAAGGTGTGACCGTGTGAGTGAACATACTGATATTACTTGTAAAAAGAAGGGGTGCTTTGGGACACGATCTCTCCTAGTAAGACAATAATATATCCATCCTGTTTGGAGACAATAATATCCAGTAGCCATATGAGAGGTTATCTAATAGGTTATTTATTCAAATGCATCAAAGTGGAAAAATACTCAAACCTAAAACTACTACTACTACAGTGAATCTCAAAGCCTCAGTATATAATAGACAATATGAGCTTCAAAATTATGTCTTTTGATCACCTCACATCTCGTATGTTTCACCGTGACAACAGTATCAAATTAGTGAAAAAGATTGTGATTTGGCATCAAATAACATAAATGTAGTACTGTAGTAGTCCCTAGTAGTGAATCTCATTGCTCATTTATTACTGTAACATGTAGTTGTGCTATTGTCAAGTGCACAATGAAAAAGTGACAAAGTTGCTTAGCAACAAACTAGTAGAAGCAACATTACAAAACATCCAAATAGTGTGTTCATATGATATTACAAAATTGCAAGTACGAAAATAAAATTCTAGATATCACTGGAAATTCCAGATTTAGAGTTAACATAGGCTAGCATTCTCCTGGGCACTAGCTCTAGTCATAGTCATGCCAAGTTAACCAATAGTCATTGTCATGCCAAATTAACTAATAGTCATAGTCATGCCAAGTTAACAAAGTCATAGTCATGCCAAGTTAGCTAATAGTCGTAGTCATAGATGTCGCAATGTCAAACAACTGTCTCAGAGAATATTATCATGTCTAAACAACATTGTATTTCAAAATTTGACATTCCAAAACATTGTGCTATCTCAAATGGTTTTTCAGCCCCCAAGCAACAGTTTAACATTGCTAATTAATCTGATGCATAATGTTTGAGCAATCATAGTGCAACTGAAATATCTCAGAGGATGTTCACAGAAAAATACTGTACCCAATTTATATAGTGTTTCCAAGCCAGGAGGATAAATACCTCAGTCTACCTTTGGTCCGTCTGAGTCATTGATAATATTGTACACAATCCTAAACCCTTACCGTCTAGCTAACCACAGTATCTACAAATTAACTTGACCCGGTGGCTCAGTGGAAATGATGAGAAACCCTTATAACTTTTTTCTTGAATACACATGGAAAGAGTACATATTAGGAAAGTATTCAGACCCCTTCCCGTTTTCCACATTTTGTTATGTTACAGCCTTATTCTAAAATGGATTAAACATTTTCCTCATCAATCTACACACAATACCCCATAATGACAAAGTGAAAACAGGTTTTACATTTTTGTCCTTCAACTTTATAAAAAAGAAAAAACAGAAATACCTTATTTACATAAATATTCAGACCCTTTGCTATGAGACTCGAAATTGAGCTCAGGTGCATCCTGTTTCCATTGATGATTCTCGAGATGTTTCGACAACTTCATTGGACTCCACCTGTGGTAAATTCAATTGATTGGACATGATTTGGAAAGGCACACACCTGTCTATATTAGGTCCCACAGTTGACAAGGCATTTCAGAGCAAAAACCAAGCCATGAGGTTGAAGGAATTGTCTGTAGAGCTCCAAGACAGGATTGTGTCGAGGCACAGATCTAGGGAAGGGTAACAAAAAATGTCTGCAGCATTGAAGGTCCCCAAGAACACAGTGACCTCCATCATTCTGAAATAGAAGAAGTTAGGAACCACCAAGACTTCCTAGAGCTGGCCACCCGGCCAAACAATCGGGGGAGAAGGGCCTTGGTCAGGCAGGTGACCAAGAACCCGATGGTCACCCTGACAGAGCTCCAGAGTTCCTCTGTGGAGATGGGAGAACATTCCAGAAGGACAAACATCTCTGCAGCACTCCACCAATCAGGCCTTTATGGTAGAGTGGCCAGACGGAAGCCACTCGTCAGTAAAAGGCACATGACAGCCCACTTGGAATTTGCCAATAGGCACTAAAGGACTATCAGAACATGAGAAACAAGATTCTCTGGTCTGATGAAACCAAGATTCAACTCTTTGGCCTGAATGCCAGCATCACTTCTGGAAGAAACCTTGCATCATCCCTACTGTGAAGCAATGTGGTGGTAGCATCATGCTGGAGGGGTGTTTTTCAGCAGCAGGTACTGGGAGACTTGTCAGGATCGAGGGAAAAACCTGCTCACGTGTGCTCAGGACCTCAGAATGGCGTGAATGAAGGTTCACCTTGCAACAGGACAATGACCCTAAGCACACAGTCAAGACAACACAGGAGTGGCTCCAGGATAAGTCTTTGACTGTCCTTGAGTGACCCAGACGGAGCCCGAACTTGAACCCGATTGAACATCTCTGGAGAAACCTGAAAATAGCTGTGCCGTGACGCTCCCCATCCAACCTGACAGAGCTTGAGAGGATCTGCAGAGAAGAATGGGAGAAACTCCCCAAATAGAGGCTGTAATCGCTGTCAAAGGTGTCAAAGGTTTTCAATTTGCAACATTTTCTACAAACCAGCTTTTGCTTTATCATTATGGGGTATTGTGTGTAGATTGAGAAAGAAAAAAAACTATGTTTAATTCATTTTAGAATAAGGCTGTAATGTAACTAAATGTGGAAAAAGTCAAGGCGTCTGAATACTTTCCAAATGCACTGTACTGTACATGAATAGGTCCATTTAAGAGGCTGGGTCAAGAAGGCAATGTTCACCTCACAATTAATAATCCATATCTCAGTCTGTTGTCTTGAAAACAGAAACAATTACATGTTTTCTCTCTGCGTGGCCGCTATCCCTGTTAATGGAGTTACAGTGGTGTCCTGTTTCATATTCATGAGGGTATACTGTTGCAAAATGTAGCAAACGTTTTGCCCTGAAAAACGAAAACTTGTGTTTCTTATTGGACAAGTTCAGGTAGTCGATCCCTGTTTCAGTCAATTTTGTGCCGTTTGGTGCCTAATGAAATCGAACATGTTGTGCTCTAACTGCAGCATGTGGATGTGTTAGGGTAGTATGGTCCTTCCCCATTTGCCAGGCGTTAGGAATAGATGGACCAGTAGATGATGTTGAACAGGACGTAGGAACCAGGGAAGACCATCCGTGAGTACTTGTCTATGGCATGGGTGTCTATCCAAATGTTCACATAGCCTGGCCTCTTTACCTGGCCCGTGAGCTGGGGATCCCCAAGAACCACCTGGGCAAACATCCTCTCATGCCTGCCTCCGTTCTCCGGCATCCCATAGTTCCCTGCGGTGCCATAGTTCCCTATGCTGTTGACGTCCATGGTGTTGTAACCAGTGATCTGGGGGTCGCACATGGCGTCGTCAGGGTTTCCAATGCCACATGTACACGGCAACTGCAGATAGCGGGGTGTAAAAAAGAAAAAGGTTGAATTACAATACTTTGAAACGGCAAAACTGGCTTTAAATCTACTGATGTCTAATGTATTTAGTCATTTTCGAGCTTAGGGCTTCTCAACAAGGTTGTTCGTGGCAGGAAAAGTTCAGGGGCTGTGTGAGTTAAAATAGGCCATCAGACTGTTAAACAGCCATCACTAACATTGAGTGGCTGCTGTCAACATACTGACTCAACTCTAGCCACTTTAATAATGGAAAAATTGATGTAATAAATGTATCCCTAGCCACTTTAACACTTTAAACAATGCCACTTTATATAATGTTTACATACCCTACATTACTCATCTCATATGTATATACTGTACTCTATACCATCTACTGCATCTTGCCTATGCTGTTCAGCCATCACTCATTCATATATTTTTATGTACATATTCTTATTCCTTCCTTTACACTTGTGTGTATAAGGTAGCTGTTTTGAAATTGTTAGGTTAGATTACTTGTTAGATATTACTGCATGGTCGGAACTAGAAGCACAAGCATTTCGCTACACTTGCATTAACATCTGATAACCATGTGTATGTGACAAATACAATTTGATTTGATTTCCTCCTGAGGCATCTTATGCAGTTTCATTTCCACATGCCACAACATTTGGCAAATAGAGAAATATACAGCATGCAAAGTTGTTCACCAGAGGTAGTCCTAAAAATAAAAGTACACAGAAAAGCAGAACAACATTTTATGTAAATGAAATGAAATAAACTGTACCCTCTCTCTTAGTTTCCTCTCTTTCCTTTCCTGCATGGTAGAGAGGTAGTTGACCGCGGCATACTCTATGACCGAGAGGAAGACAAACACGAAACTGACCCACAGGTAGATGTCCACCGCTTTGATGTAGGACACTCTGGGCATGGAGGCGTTGACACCAGTGATGATGGTGGACATGGTGAGCACTGTGGTGATACCTGGACAGAGTCAAAAGACAGTTACCCAGACAGATCTCCATTGAAATAGCTTTTTAGTCCAGGTCTTGGCTTGATCTTTTACAGTTGATGTCAATCTTTACAATCACTGTTGGAAAGACACCAAGACTGTACTATATCTCAAATAAAACATGGAAATATCAATTTAGCCTAGAGCCAATAAAACATCCTGGTCCTTCTGGCAAAGGCCTTTCCTACCCAAAGGGACCCTAGCGGGGACGGCCCGGCGGTCAATCCAGAAGGAGACCCAGGACAGCATGACCATGAGGGTGGCTGGGAAGTAGGTCTGGAGCAGGAAGAAGAAGACGTGACGTCGCAGGGTGAAGTGGATGTACAGACGGTTGTACCAGCCTGAGAAGAAAAAAGAAACACAGCTGATATTCTACACAGATCCAGTCCTTTTCACCTGTTTCCATTCCCATAGTGCAGGGGTCTGAAACTCACAACCAGCGGGCCAAATGTGGCCAGCAAGGCAATTTAATGTGGCCCACTGTCATCTTTGTAAATACAACTATGGGCTATAAGTGTCTTTGTAATATCTACTCAATCTGTGACTTCAGGGTTACCTGTACTGCTATAGAAGGCCAGCTCTGTAGTGGTGTGGAACTTCTGGATGAGGAACTGGGATAAAGATATCCTCTCGTCTGTGTTCAGTGACTCGTTGCCTTTCTTCCAGTACAGCATGAGATCATCGTCCGTGTATGCATCTGACGAGAGAATGTTCAAAAACCCCAATGAATACCTCATATAAACATGATTGCTTATCTTTGATCATGTGATAAAAACATAATCAAATGTCAGAGATGTGTAGGTAAATAGTCAAGTTGAGTGGTGCACTCACAGCTCTCTATTTCCAGCGAGCAGGTCTGTGTGTCTAGAGGGAAGCGACTCAGGTCCATGTTGCACATGGCCGTGACCGTGACTCTGTGAGAACAAAAGTGGCATCAGAGCCTGACTTATGCCTGACCAGACTTGAATATGGATACAAAGTGATGATTATAATTGTGAATTGCTTTGATTGTTTTTGTTGCCTTTATGCGGAGCTGTAGCTGAAATGGATCAGTATGACTATCATAAGCTCACTTGAATAGGGTATGAAACAGAAAATGCCAGGTATCAGAAGTTTTTATCTCAATATCAAATCATTTCTGGGCAACAATTAAGTACCTTATTGTAAAGGTTCTTCATAATAATGGTAAAAAAGAAAGAAAATAGCTTTTGAGCAAAAAAAATAAATCTTATTAAGCTATACTTTTGCTAGGTCTGAGCAGAGTGGGAAAGGGCACCAAAGCAGTGCATTAACTACAGTTAGGATTGTGGTGCGGAGATCAATTCACCAGAGTGGAGGAGCCTGATGGGAGTGATATGTAACCTGAAAACGAGCTTTTATTGGGAGAGAAGTTTGGAACTCTGTTATTGGTCTATTAATTTATGCCACTTGATGATTTATCACCAAACAAGCCAAAACTCCACCCATGCAAAACCTGCTGATTAGAATGTCCTATGTAGAAATAACACTGATTACATTTTTCATACTTTGAAAGTGTTACTTTCATCAGCTGGTGTACAAATATGGTACAAAACACAGGAAAACAGAATTTTGAATCTATCGGGCCTTTAAAAAAAAAGTATTTGTAGTTCAAATAATTTAACAAAATATTGTTGTTGGGGATTGAGACTGCTTTTCCAATGTCAACTCCATGTAGGTGATCTAGGTCTAAATGCTAGGAGTCTACAGAATGTTATATCCGATGTCTCTGAAGGTTACAGGAGGTCTCTATTTGGCGGCTGTCTTGTTACTAAGTGTTGATTAAATCTGTTCAATGAAGAACACTGGCAAGGGAACGGAAAATGTTTGTCATACAGTCCTGATTACAACTGTGTTGTCCACCTGTCTCATTAAATGGCGGTCACTAAAAGGTCCTAACTTTGTCAGACAAATGTCATGCACCACCAGATCTATCTTTATATCATCCATTCAATGAACTCATTGTCCAATTTAACAAACAAGGAGGGTTGCACACACAGGATCTGACATTTATAATTACAAAGTAGCATGTTCAATAGCTTTGTTTTGCTGTCCAACATAAGCCTCCTTCATATGCCTCGATAAGTCAACTGGAAAAGGATTTCAGCACTAAATCCAACACCCTTGAGGGTTAGTTATCAAACCAAGGTGGTGTTCAGCTAGCACAGAAATGTTCCGAAACGGTGTGCTATCGGTACCTGTCCAATAAGAAACGCTTGTTGCCGTGTTCCGTTGCAAAACCTTTTGCTATGGTGTTCCCCTTTAAGCAGGATTTACCAAACTCAGTCCTGGGACCCCCCTGGGTCCACATTTAGTTTTTTCCCCCCAGCTTAGCACTACACGGCTGATTCAAATGATCAAAGCTTGAGTTGGTTATTTGAATCAGCGGTGTAGTGGGGGGGGCGATGAAACAACTGAGCCCCATTCATTTTCAATGAAGGGAAGCGAAGTGGGTGGGGGACTGTTGGGCAACACAGCTAACACACATACTTCAGCTTTATAGCCCCTGTAATGTGTCTGGGTTTACCCTTCTGTCTGTGGCAACACTGCAGCTTCATTGTACGCGTTGCATTGCCATTAGTGTTGCGTCAATGTGACATTCTACATGCGACACAGAGACGTTTTCTCACCACCAAATATGGTAGTGAGAGGAAGACCAGTCATGGGCAGTGGGAGAGGATGGAAGTAGGTAAAACTGGCCCGACATTTGGCACATTTTCTCATCGATGAAACATCTGATCTCAATAAATATTTCTGTTTCCAAAACCAGAATATATTATGAATCCAGTGCACATAGTTTTATACAATTGACGCTTTGCCAAAGTTTAAAAAAAAGCCGTTGTTTAAAAGGAGTGCAATGCCAAATTGAATTTGTGCACACGCACACTTCACAGAGGTGTTCCATAACAGAAATATTCACATTTTTATAAACTTTTATTTGTTTAGGGTAGCCCAATTGAGACCATGGTCGCATTCCCAATGGTGCCCTGAGTACAAACATTTTCTCATAACAGGAAAAACAATTTACATTACAATTAAAACTAGATTAATACAAATAACCACAAGGCACAACCTCAACACAACTATTTTAACAAATAAACCACTACAATCAATCGAAACAACTAAACTGCCCTAGTAGCACCAAGGAATCAATTTGAAAGGAATTTTGTAGGTTATTCCAACACTGGAGGGTACTAAAACTAAAAGAGGATTTACCTAAATTGGTCAAGACCAGAGGGACCTCAAGAGTTAAATCCTGCGAGCGGGTTTGGTTGCTCATTCTTTTATACGTTAGCAACGGAGTTAGGTAAGTTGTAAGCTTGTGTAGTAGGGCTTTGTAAACAAAAAGGGAGTAATTCATTGATCTATGGGACTTTAATGGGGGATCAGCCAACCTTTTGATACAGAATGCAGTGGTGAGTATTAAACCTGTCACCAGTGATAAAACATATGGCACTACAGCATCCAAAGGTTTACGAGTAGTGGCTGCTGCAATCTGGTAAACGGTGTCATCATAATCAAGAACTGGCAGGAAAGTTGACTGCAATCTGCTTTCTGCTACTTAGGGAAAAACAAGCCCACTTTAAATCTTAGCTTTTTAACTAGTTCAAAAGTATGTTTTTTTTAAACATGAAGTCTTTGTCAATCCAAATGCCCAGATATTTGTAGGCGGGAACCCGATCAATGGGAGAACCATCCAATGAATATGTCATGCCCTGATCTGTTTCACCTGTCCCTGTGATGGTCTCCACCCCCTCCAGGTATCGCTTATTTTCCCCAGTGTATTTATCCCTGTGTTACCTGTCTCTCTGTGCTAGTTTGTCTTGTATCTTTAGTCAAGTCAACTAGCGTGTTTTTCCCCGTACTCCTTTTCTATTCTCTTTTGCTAGTCTTCTCGGTTTTAACCACTGCCTGACTCTGGACTACTTTCCCGCCTGCCTGATCATCCTGCCTGCCCTGACCTTGAATCTGCCTGCCTTTCGGTACCTATTGGACTCTGATCTGGTCGCAACCTTTTGCCTGTCCACGACCATTCTTGCCTACCCCTTTTTGGATTAATAAACATTGTAAGACTCCAACCATCTGCCTCCTGTGTCTGCACCTGGGTCTCGCCTTGTGCCTTGATAGAATACATATGTAGTCCATCTGAAACATTGAAGGACTACAGAAAAACATATATTTAGTTTTGCCTGAATTAAGTCAAATTTTTAAACAAACCAGGGCTTTCTATAAAAGAAGGAAGACCAGATTGCAGCTCTAACATAGCCTGGTCAGCAGTTGGGTCAATGGCATGTATAACAGTGTTGTCTGCATTCAGATGAATATTACAAGTTTTAACAGATAGACCAATATTATTTATATCAATTTATATCAATGGTAAAGAGTACTGACCCCTGTGGTACAGTTTTTGTGATAACCAGGAAACTAGACTTAACGCTATCAAAGATCACACATTTAGTCCCGTCTGACAGATACTTTTCAAACCACTTGCAAGAAGCCTGATCCAGGCCTATTTCAGTCAACCTCTGAATAAGAATGTGATGGTCATTGGTATTGAAGACCTTGGAAAGGTCTATAAATAAGGCAGCACAATGATTTTATGATCCAAGCAGTTTAACACATCATCTAAAACAAGTGTAGCCGCTGAAACCGTCAAAAACCGGGTTTGTGCACATTAAGAACAGAGTGAGAAGTTAAAAAAGTTCTTAGGGGAAAGTTATTCAGAGATTCTAAAACTTTGGAAAGGCAAGAATTTGGAAATTGGACCGTCGTTATCTAAGTCAGAAGGATCTCCACCTTTATGTAAGGTGAGGACATGCGCCGCTTTCCAGATCTTAGGGATAACGCCAGAAACAGTAGTCAAGTAAAAAATGTGGTCAGTGGTTGTACAATTAGTGGTGCAGAGAGAGTGTATGCTACAACATACCAATAGGATCTCGCTAGCTTGTGCTTGGCTTTTCCTACCTCCTTGCTTGTTCTGCACACAAAGCGTTATTTGCACCCACTGTAAACAACACAGATGAACTTTCTTCGCGAAGTAAATATCAGAGCATGTTTTTATTTCTCATTATTTCAATTCACAAGAAAGAATGAACGTGCGAAAATTGAACCCCTGCAATTCTTAAGCTTGGATGCCCCCTTTGGACGTGATGCAATTTGTGCGCAACACAGGCAGTACAGCAGCTTTCATTGATTTCAAAGGAAGTATTTCCTCAATGGCTGATGGCTCCTGGCAATGCTGGATGACCGATGGCTATAGTGTAGCAGGGCCGTAACACTGTGGAGCTACCTCAGACTGTAAAGCACGTTGCCGTCAGGGTACACCCTCAGCATGACGTTGTCCGTGGTGGTGTCATGGATGAAGGACCTCTTGGAGTGGACGAAGAACATGTCAGGAACCCAGATCTTCTTGGCCAGCCTACTGTCAAAGGTCATGCTCTGGTTTTTGGTACTGGTGAAGGACAGGCGCTCGTCCTTCCAGTAGTGCCTCAGGTACAGGGTCATGGTGAAGTCCTGAAACAACACAGCAGGTTGGTGGGGGTGGTGGGAGTGATTATGGTGGGGGTGGTGGTGTTGGGAGTGGCGGTGGTGGCTGTGTTGGTGGTGTTGGTGGTGGTGGGAGTGGCGGTGGTGGCTGTGTTGGTGTGGGTGGTGGGAGTGGGGTGTTGGGAGTGATTATGCTGGGGGTGGTGGTGTTGGGAGTGGCGGTGGTGGCTGTGTTGGTGTTGGTGGTGGAGGGAGTGGCGGTGATGGTGTTGGTGTTGGTGGGAGTGCTATAGGACAATCACGCCTATTGATGCAACATAGGTACTCTATGTGTTTGGAGGATTCTACATGTGAGGTACAGTATCTGAGTTGAGTATACTTCATCTTTTGTCATTACGTAATATTAATGAAAGGCTTCTCTGGTTGAAAGCAGTTCTAGATGGTGGAATACTTTTTCTAAAGTTTGGGGAAAAGATTTTGCCTGGTCAAGCAGACTGATGGCTGTGCTCGCGTTTCTGTTTCACAAACAGAATGTGAGCTATCGCGCGATCAGTCTCGTTCCACCAGGTTAGGAAAGATTACCCTTCACTGTGTAAAGATACTGAAATCCCACTCACCATATCCACTTCAGAGATTGTGTCCAGACTTTCAACCTGAACATCTACCCCAACTGGAATAGGGGGTCCTGTAATTAAATAAAATTGCATTGATAGAAATTTCAATGAGAGGTTAGATTTTCAGAATTAATTGACTATCCTGGACCTCTGTTCAAAAACCTATTTAAACATGTAATTACAAGTGCAGTACCTTTTATCCTTAATTTCCTTCATTGCTATAATGGATACATTAATTGAATTAAATGCATTTTATTTAATCTTTATTTAACTAGGCAAGTCAGTTAAGAACAAATGATTATTTAGTGATGGCAAAAAAGGCAAAAGGCCTCCTGCGGGGATTTAAATATAGGACAAAGCACACATCACGACAAGACAGACAACACAACACTACATAATGAGAGACGTAAGACAACAACATAGCAAGTCAGCAACACACGACAACACACCATGGTAGCAACACAACATAAAAACAACATTGTAGCAACACATCATGGTATCAGCACAAAACATGATACAAACATTATTGGGCACAGACAACAGCACAAAGGGTAAGAAGGTAGAGACAACAGTACATCATGCAAAGCAGCCACAACTGTCATTAAGAGTGCCCATGATTGAGTGAATGAAGAGATTGAGATAAAACTGTCCAGTTTGAGTGTTTGTTGCAGCTCGTTCCAGTCGCTAGCTGCAGCGAAATGAAAAGACGAGCGACACAGGGATGTGTGTGCTTTGGGGACCTTGAACAGAATGTGACTGGCAGAACGGATGTTGTACTTGGAGGATGAGGGCTGCAGTAGATATCTCAGATAGGTGGGAGTGAGGCCTAAGAGGCTTTATAAATGAGCATCAACCAGTGGATCTTGCGACAGGTATACAGAGATGACCAGTTTACAGAGCAGTGATAAATAGAGTGCAGTGATGCAGTGATGGTGGGGGTGGAATGCTCTACTTCTGGCTACCCGGATAAAGCACTAAATAAACTTCAGTTAGTGCTAAACACGGCTGCTAGAATTTTGACGTACGCTACGGTCACAAGACGCAGGCCTCCTAATTGTCCCTAGAATTTCTAAGCCAACAGCTGGAGGCAGGGCTTTCTCCTATAGAGCTCCATTTTTATGGAATGGTCTGCCTACCCATGTGAGAGAGGCAGACTCGGTCTCAACCTTTAAGTCTTTACTTTACTTTGAAGACTAATCTCTTCAGTGGGTCATATGATTGAGTATAGTCTGGCCCAGGAGTGTGAAGGTGAACGGAAAGGCACTAGAGCAAAGAACCGCCCTTGTTGTCTCTCCCTGGCCGGTTCCCCTCTCTCCACTGGGATTCTCTGCCTCTAAACCTATTACAGGGGCTGAGTCACTGGCTTACTGGTGCTCTTCCATGCCGTCCCTAGGAGGGGTGCGTCACTTGAGTGGGTTGAGTCACTGACGTGATCTTCCTGTCTGGGTTGGCGCACCCTTGGGTTGTGCTGTGGCAGAGATCTTTGTGGGCTATACTCGGTCTTGTCTCAGGATGGTAAATTGGTGGTTGAAGATATCCCTCTAGTGTTGTGGAGGCTGTGCTTTGGCAATGTGGGTGGGGTTATATCCTGCCTGTGTGTCCCTGTCCGGGGGTAACGTCCTGACCTGTTCCCTGGACGTGCTACCTGTCCCAGACCTGCTGTTTTCAACTCTAGAGACAGCGGGAGCAGTAGAGATACTCTGAATGATCGGCTATGAAAAGCTAACTGACATTTACTCCTGAGGTGCTGACCGGTTGCACCCTCGACAACCACTGATTATTATTATTTGACCCTGCTGGTCATCTATGAACATTTGAACATCTTGGTCATGTTCTGTTATAGTCTCCACCCGGCCACCCCTATTAGCCTGGTTCCTCTCTAGATTTCTTCCTAGGTTCTGGCCTTTCTAGGGAGTTTTTCCTAGTCACCGTGCTTCTACATCTGCATTGCTTGCTGTTTGGGGTTTTAGGCTGGGTTTCTGTACAGCACTTTGAGATATCAGCTGATGTAAGAAGGGCTTTAAAAATAAATGTGATTTGTCCTATAAGGAGCATTGTAGGTAAATCTGATGGCCGAATGGTAAAGAACATCTAGCCGCTCAAGAGCAACCACACCTGGCAATCTATAAATTATGTCTCCGTAATCTAACATGGGTAGGATGGTTGTCTGAATCAGGGTTAGTTTGGCAGCTGGGGTGAAAGAGGAGTGATTACGAAAGAGGAAACCAAGTCTAGATTTAACTTTAGCCTGCAGCTTTGATATGCGCTGAGAGAAGGACAGCGTACCATCTAGCCATACTCCAAAGTACTTGTATGAGGTGACTACCTCAAGCTCTAAGCCCTCAGAGGTAGTAATCACACCTGTGGGGAGAGGGGCATTCTTCTTACCAAACCACATGACCTTTGTTTTGGAGGTGTTCAGAACAAGATTAAGCGTAGAGAAAACTTGTTGGACACTAAGAAAGCTTTGTTGTAGAGCATTTAACACAAAATACAGGGAGGGGCCAGCTGAGTATAAGACTATATCATCTGCATATAAATGGACCACCACTCCCCCCCCACCACCACTCCCACCACCACTTTGCGCTGTGGACCTTGAACAGAATGTTACTGGCAGAACGGGTGTTGTATGTGGAGGATGAGGGCTGCAGTAGATATCTCAGATAAGGGGGAGTGAAGTCTAAGAGAGTTTTATATACAAGCATCAACCAGTGGGTCTTGCGACAGGTATACAGAGATGACCAGTTTACAGAGGAGTATAGAGTGCAGTGATGTGTCCTATAAGGAGCATTGAAGGCAAATCTGATGGCTGAATGGTAAAGAACATCTAGTCGCTCGAGAGCACCCTTACCTGCCGATCTATAAATTATGTCTCCGTAATCTAGCATTGGTAGGATGGTCATCTGAATTAGGGTTAGTTTGGCAGCTAGGGTGAAAGAGGAGCGATTACGAAAGAGGAAACCAAGTCTAGATTTAACTTTAGCCTGCAGCTTTGATATGTGCTGAGAGAAGGACAGCGTACCATCTAGCCATACTCCGAAGTACTTGTATGAGGTGACTACCTCAAGCTCTAAGCCCTCGGAAGTAGTAATCACACCTGTGGGGAGAAGGGCATTCTTCTTACCAAACCACATGACCTTTGTTTTTGGAGGTGTTCAGAACAAGGTTAAGGGTAGAGAAAGCTTGGACACTAAGAAAGCTTTGTTGTAGAGCATTTAACACAAAATCCGGGGAGGGGCCAGCTGAGTATAAGACTGTATCATCTGCATATAAATGGATGCGAGAGCTTCCTACTTCCTGAGCTATGTTGCTGATGTAAAGTGTGAAAAGCGTGAGGCCTAAGATTGAGCCTTGGGGTACTCCCAATGACTGCTATGCTAACACAGACTGGAATATGTTCTGGGATTCTTCCGATGGCATTGAGGAGTACATCACATTAGTCACTGGCTTTATCAATAAGTGCATTGAGGATGTCATCCCCACAGTGACTATACATACATACCCCAACCAGAAGCCATGGATTATAGGCAACATTCGCACTGATCTTACGGGTAGAGCTGCCGCTTTCAAGGAGCGGGACTCTAACCAGGAAGCTGATAATAAATCCCGCTATGCCCTCCGATGAACCATCAAAACAGGCAAAGCGTCAATACAGGACTAAGGTTAAATCATACTACACCGGCTCCGACGCTCGCCGGCTGTGGCAGGGCTTGCAAACTACTAGACTACAAAGGGAAGCACTACTTCTCCCTGTCTGAGTCTGTAATACCAACAGGTTTCAAGCAGACCACCATAGTCCCTGTGCCCAAGAACAATAAAGTAACCTCCCTAAATGACTACTGACCCGTAGCACTCACGTCTGTAGCCATGAAATGCTTTGAAAGGCTGGTCATGGCTCACATCAACACCATTATCCCAGAAACCCTGGACACACTCCAATTTGCATACCGCACCAACAGATCTACAGATGATGCAATCTATATTGCACTTCACACTGCCCTTTCCCACCTGGACAAAAGAAACACCTATATAAGAATGCTATTCATTGACCACAGCTCAGCGTTCAACACCATAGTGCCCTCACAGCTCATCACTAAGCTATGGACCCTGGGACTAAACACCCCCCTCTGCAACTGGATCCTTGACTTCCTGACTGACCGCCCCCAGGTGGTAAGGGTAGGAAACAACACATCCGCCACGCTGATCCTCAACACGGGGTCTCCTCAGGGGTGCGTGCTCAGTCCCCTCCTGTACTCCCTGTTCACTCATGACTGCACAGCCAGGCACGACTCCAACACCATCATTAAGTTTGCTGATCACCGACAACAACGAGACAGCCTATAGGGAGGAGGTCAGAGACCTGACTGTGTGGTGCAAGGAGAACAACCTCTCCCTCAACGTGATCAAGGCAAAGCAGATGATTGTGGACTACAGGAAAAGGAGGACTGAGCACGCCCCGATTCTCATTGACAGGGCTGTAATAGAGCAGGTTGAGAGCTTCAAGTTCCTTGGCTTCCACATCACCAAGACACTAACATGGTCCAAGCACACCAAGACAGTCATGAAGAGGGCACGACAAAACCTATTCCCCCTCAGGAGACGGAAAAGATTTGGCAATATTTTACAGTTGCAATCCTGACGGGTTGCATCACTGCCTGATATGGAAACTGCTCGTTCTCCGACCCCAAGGCACTACAGAAGGTAGTAAATCACTGGGGCCAAGCTTCCTGCCATCCAGGACCTCTATACCAGGCGGTGTCAGCCATCCTAGTCATGGACTGTTCTCTCTGCTACCGCACGGCAAGCGGAGCTCCAAGTCAAGATCCAAGAGGCTTCTATACAGCTTCTACCCCCAAGCCATAAGACTACCCAGAGTATTTGCATCCCCCCCCCCACGCTGCTGCTACTCTCTGATATTATCTATGCACAGCCACTTTAATAACTCTACCTACATGTGCATAATTACCTCAATTACTTCGACACCGGTGCCCCCCACACATTGACACATTGACTCTGTACCAGTACCCCCTGTATATAGCCCCGCTATTGTTATTTACTGCTGCTCTTTAATTATTTGTTATTCTTATCTCTTACCATTTTAGGGATCTATGGAGTGCTTGGACCATGTTAGTTTGTTGGTGATGTGGACACCAAGGAACTTTAAACTGCATTGTTGGTTAAGGGCTTGTAAGTAAGCATTTCACTATAAGGTTCGGCGCATGTGACAAATAACATTTGATTTGATTTGGTGACAGGCAGTGGCTAAGACAGCAGATTTTCTGAGTTGATACACTGCACTCTTTGAGAGAGGTAATTATCAAACCAGGCCAAAGACCCCTTAGAGACACCAATACTCCTTAGCCGGCCCACAAGAATGGAATGGTCTACCGTATCAAAAGCATTGGCCAAGTGCTTCAATAACCATTGATTCTATCACAAATAACGTCATGTATTGTGACTATACTATGTGTAATACAATATACAGTAGTTTCATTCAGTCAGTGTAAGCCTAATGCAAAAATTACACTACAATAAATTCCGCGCTGCATTGTCAGCCAATAAACTGGATTTGCTTGTGCCATGACGGGCTGGATTGTATTTTTTAAAAACTATTTTAACCTTCACTCTCCATCATCCGCCTTAGTACAGGAACACAATTAGGTCACAATGGATCACAGTTGTTGCAGTCGCAAACATCTGGAGGCCTTTCCAATCTCTTTCCTAGATCTATTTTCTTTCTTAATAGGATACATTTTAAAGGAGGCCCAGACGGGTCATTCATAGTGTGATGTTTTTTAGACTCAGATTGCATTTACAGCTGTTTATTTTTATGTATTCATAAAACAAGACATATTTGGCCCTTGTTCTAGTTCATGAATATCACATGCATTCTACAGCAATGCACATTTTGTTTGATCCATGAGCTTGTGTGGGTGCTCTGAAACACATTTTGTCATTTGGCCTCGAATATTATTGTATCTCCATGTTTGAACTAAGAAGGTCATCCTAAAGGTATTATGGATTGCCAACATGTAAATAACTCAAAAAGTACATTTAACCTTAACATTAGACCACTGGGCACACATTAGTTGAATCAACGTTGTTTCAATGTAATTTGTCAACGTATTGTGATGTGGAATCAACATGGAAACTACATTGGATTGCAGAAAAGCAATCAACCAGTACTGATTTCGTCTCATTTCAATCAGCATTGTAAACATTGAAATTAGGGTAGAACTTGTACTTAAATACATTGACTTAACCGGACTGACAGGTTGTTACATCAATCTAATTTCAACATAATCATCATGCATAAGTAGAAACATTTAAAAAACATTTTTTTTTATCCTGTATTTAATATACTGTATATTTAAACTATTTTGAATTTCATATTTGATTAGACATGTTGTATGTTATTTAACCGTGTTTCAATGATGATAGTAAAATGGTACGTCATGCCATCAACCTAAATAAAGACGTATATTGAAAAAATTTCAAACCACAGTCCAACGCTTCCTGCCTGAACAATGACAATTCAATATCCAGTTAGACTACAAAATAATGATTAATGTTGTTGGATTCACACCTCCATATCAAACAAAAATCTAAGTTAAAGAATAGCACTAAATCAAATTAAACTTTATATGCACTTCAAATAAAGTTTGATTTGATTTAGTCCTATTCTTCAACTTAGATTTTTGGTTGAGATGGAGACATGAATCCAACATGTGAATAACTTGTAGACAATATCCTAAGGTAAACATTTTCATATTTTGATACGGTAAACAATTCATATTATGAATTCATCCTATTTATAGGGCTAATGGTAACTAGGATCCAATCAACCATGGATGAATGATAATATACAGTACCTAACTACACGTTGAAATGATGGTGTCCTCTGTTGGGCAAATCAGATTTCAATGTAGCCTACATAAACCCAACCGCACTCCAAATTTACTTTCACATACAGCTTGTGAAGTAAGAAAAGTTAGAAGAGTTACTTTCAACTATTCAATGTGATTTACGCGAATGAGTATGGAAGCTGATGTATCTAGTGTGTTGACGAGATAGCTTGGCAGAAATGTTCACAGCTTACTTCCAAAGCCAAGCAGGGTATGTAGAGGTAGGTATCTGGAATATGATTTGTTCTCACCGAAGTGCATTACCACTCATATACCAGTAGGAGTCACTGTTCAGGCAGTAATTTTGGCTTCATATTTTATTTCAAAAGGGGGATACCTAGTCAGTTGTACAACTGAATGCATTCAACTGAAGTGTGTCTTCCGTGTCTTCGGGCACCGAGGGAACAGTGGGTTAACTGCCGTGCCCGGGGGCAGAAAAACAGATTTTTACCTTGTCAGCTCGGAGATGCGATTCAGCATATATACCTCTTTATTTAGGTTGATGACATTACGTTGAAACAATTACGTTGATTCAAACATTATTTTACTATCAACATTGAAACAAGGTAAAATCAACTATGTCTAATCAAATATAAAATGTTACATAAGTTCAACCCCGCAATATACATAGAGTATACCCCCCATGAAAAACCCAGCAGCGTTGCAGTTCTTGACACAAACTGGTGCATCTGGCAACTACAACCATACCCTGTTTGAAGGCACTTACATTTTGTGTCTCGCCCATTCACCCTCTGAATGGCATACATACACAATCCATGTCTCAACTGTCTCAACTGTCTCAAGGCTTTAAAATGATTCTTTAACTGTCTCCTCCCCTTCATCTACACTGATTGAAATGGATTTAACAATTGACGTCAATAAGGGATCATAGCTTTCACCTGGATTCAACTGGTCAGTCTATGTCATGGAAAGAGCATGTTTTGTATAATCAGTGTATATTGAATATAGGATGAAAAGATTTTGAACGTTTCCATGTGAAATTTCAACAAATGCATAGATCCAATTATTATGTTGAAATTACAAAAGATTTATGTAAATCAATGTATTTACATTTTAGTTTTACCCTAATTTCAATGTTTAAAACGCTGGTTGAAATTAAATGAAAACAGAACTGGTTGATTACTTTTAAAAATCCAATGTATTTTTCACACTGGTTCCACATCAAAATATGTTGACAAATTATGTTGAAACAACTTTGATTCAACCAGTGTGTGCCCAGTGGGATATGTCCTGTAATCCCACAACAGTAAATCCCCTGTACGATGACCATGAAACCACAAACACTCTGTCAACATCCGTGTTAAAAGAAAGAGTACAAATATAGGATCTTCATTTGAGACAGTTTGCTACAGCAGGAAAATAGTCCTGCAGCAACAGGAAATGTGAATTATTATGTGGTTTATAATGAATGGACATTTTTTGTAGGGGTTCATGAAAATTCTTAGCAACAAAAGAGTGATCAAATTAAGATCCAACATCTGTACTAGCATGACAATATACAGCTTGCCATGTTATTGGTGTCATTAGGGCTTCTAGAGGGCTGAGCTGATAAGACCATTGGATAGATTGTCTGAGCCTGTTTAAAGGAAAAAATGAGTTTGTGTTGGTGCTCTAAGCAACATCAAAACAGCAAACACAACTAAAGGGAGTCAAAAAAACATTTGTGCATTACCATCAAAGTCATTCGTGTTGATGCAGGGTAGGTACAAAACTTATGCGGAGCATGTTTTTCACATACTAAATCTGATGATTTTACTAGGTAGAAATATACACATTATATGACTCCTGTAAAGTCTTACCTCCAAATGCTGGTCTCATGGTAAAGTCATGGTCATCTATTCTTAAGAGCTGCTCAGATTTTGTCATGGGAGATTTTGTCATGTCTGGACCTCGTTTTAGGATTGGGCTGTAGTGAGGAAAAGAGGTTGTCTTTTTAGGGTTAGGCTGTAAGTTGAAGATCTTTTTTTTCAATGGGCAAAGACATGTTGTACACTGTCATGTACGGTAGCATTTTACAATATCAGCTTTGATATATTTACAATATCAAATGTATTGATAAAACCTTTCCTGTCATGCTTCAAGTTGGCAAACCACTTTTGCAGATCAGTGTTTTGTACAATGACATTGAACTCTAACCTTGCGGTCTTGCTGTGAGCTCCTCCATCATCCATTCTTGATGTTTCTCTCCTGGATCTGTTGATGAAAAATATTTGAACACATCAATCAACAGCTAGTAAACTATACATATCTATATACACATCAATGACACAATACATAGCTATATACAGTACACATTATTACACGATACATCAAAAGAAAACATAAAACACGAAGAGAAAAACACAATCATGTGAAAAAACAAACACATTCTTTAATAAAAAGGCCCTGTAACGTTGTAAATTGTTTTTAGGAAAGGAATAGTGACATTAACCTGGGCATAGTGAAAAGATCACAAAATGATTTCAAACAGCTTCTGGTCAAAATGGCAAGATGAACTCCAGTATAGGTGATAGATATACAATAAATGACACAGGAGTGGCTCAGTTGGTAGTGCATGGCACTTGCAATGCCAGAGTTGAGGATTCAAATCCCACAAGGGGCCAGTATGAATTCAAATGCATGCACTCACTACTGTACATTGCTCTGCATAACAGCATCGGCATAAGTATAAAGTAACCTTGTAATGATAACCTTTAATCTAACTGAGACCATTGTCAGGCTGAAATACAAAGCAAGTTTTGTGCAGTTTAGCAACAACAACAAATAAATAATTAAAAGAAGCAACAACCAGTGTAAGACAGTAGAAATGGTTATCATTATCATGTTTTTTTATAAAGCAGAAATGTGTCTTTTACTCTCAACTTGACTCAAGGAGCCAAATCAGGCTGATTCGTTGCCATTTTCATTCCCAAAACACAAGGACATGAGGGCATTCAGAAAAACAATATTTCAAGAGAACGTCTCTTGTCAACGCTCAAAGGGATCCTACATCTGAACGCTTTGATAGCGTTATCCAGGTCACGGCAGAAACATAAAAAATAATTTAAAAAATAGATTTTCCCCTAAAAACCCTCAACTGGATTAATGGGTGGCCTGCGGGCGAGTGCATGCTGTGACAGTGCCCCACAGGCGTGCATGGAGAGAGGAGAACAGCAGACAGCAATATTATCTACCGTGACAATCAGACAGAGAGCAAGAGAGAGCGCTGCTGGGCGCTAACCGGTGTGGGCTGATGGGTAATGGGTGATATTCCTCTCTGTCCTCCCCAGCAGCTGGTTGATAATCCGCTTGGCACAAATGTCTCTCCAATCCCCTCCAAGGGCCAGAGTCTAGAAAAGTCTGTCTGTGTGTGTATGCATGTGTGTGTGTGTGTCTATCTGCAGAACACTGCCTTGGGGCTTCCTAAAGCTTTGCTGTTGCTATACAGTTGTCTGCCTTTTCTGGCCTAACAGAGTCAACAACAGGGTCATTAATCAACTCCTGTTAAGTGCACATAACAAGGAAGAGCTCAGTTGAAAGTGCATCGCAGTTCACTGGTGCCAATTTAAACCAATTATTTTTTTAATTGCTCTGTCCGGATATCGGTTTGCTCCAGTTCCGTGACTGGATTCACAGCAGTCCAGTCATAACCAAACGTTGCGTTTCTCAGAAGCTGATTGTACTACTGACTGTTGTTGTCATTTTCATGCCATTCAAGAGGACAGAGAATGCTTTTCATATGAACTTTAGAGAAACAACTGTGGGGTGAGAAGTCGGGTTTAGTTTCCCATCAGTGTCTGTTAAGCTAAGACTGTCTGATACTGCTTTCATGTACTGTGTTCTCCTGTTGTTTTTTGAAGAGAGAAAAAAAAACACATGTTCAAGTCCGTCGCCCTATATGTTTATGGGGCCTGTTTCAAGTTATGTGTCGCTAACATTTTGGTTTCACTCACAGCAATATACTGTGTTCCAATGTTACAAAATGTGTGGCATCTGTTCATGACCATAACATTTCCAATCTACATGAGAGAAAAAGTAGTGATCTACAACAATATGTGTAACTTTGAAATAAAGGACTTAATTTTCCTTGAAAATATAATTGTGATTGAATATCTTAACACAATATTCTATTTTTATTACATTTTTTTGTTAAAGGAAAACCCACCTCAGTCTTCTCAAAACCTAACCCATTGGATAGAGGTTTATTTTTCATCAAAACAATGCAACAAATGTTAATGCCAAAGACACACCAGAATGGTGTTCCAAGAGGTGTTGAGTGTTCAAGTCTCAGTCCAGACTTAAATTTGCTTGAAAATCAGAGACAATGTTTAATTCTATTGGTGTCCATTAATGACTCCCAACCAAATTCAATGAGCGTAGGCAATTCTGACAAAAAACGATGGATATACAGTACATGAATGTTGCCCTAAGAGTTGTGCAAAGTTGGTAGAATCTTATTCGGAATTATTCACTGCTATAATGGCTACCAAAGGTGCTTCCACCAAATATTAACTCAGGGTTGAAGACATATGCAATCATTCAAGACCTCGTTGTTTTTTTTATTTTTAATACATTTTTAAAATGTTCTATAATTTCTTTCACTTTGAACATCTGGAGTAGGTTGTGTAGATTGGTAGAGCAACATCCAGTTTGAATTCCTTTTTAGAATACATTTTAAGACTGTGCAAGGGGTGTGTAGACTTTCACTAGCGATTGTAAGAATAGATCAAAGAGCCATGATCACGAGAGTGACATTGTGTCTAAAGGAGACATGGTTTGTGGGATTAGGAAATGAAAGCGCCTTTGGAATGCACTAAGTGGGTATAAATCACTCAAAGCTGATAGTAGTCCAAAGGCACCCTGCAGTTTGGATGGGAAAAATCATTATCATCTTCACTAGAGATTGACAGGTGCACAGTTCTGTAGGACTCGAGAGCTCTTACATTTTAGGAATATTTCATATTTTGCAGGTTATTATTGTTGTGTATAATAACGTGCATTTTAATGTGTAGGCCTATATGAATGTGTAGTTTGATGTATTTATTGTATGTGTACTGTGGTGCTATAGAGGGCTCATCTGAAAAAGAGACCTTGGTCTCAGCATTGACTCCCTGACAAAATAAAGGTTATCTAAAATAATATTAACATTTTTAATGAATCCGTAGGCAATATGGCCAGACAACATGTTATGGTATTTGCGATTAATTATATCTCGGCTAGAAAATGTACTGTCCTAAAGCTATAACATTGAGACAACATCGTCGGTCTTAAGGATCGTACTCTTTTTTTTAAATGTTCACCTAAAATGACTTACCCAAATCTAACTGCCTGTAGCTCAGGACCTGAAGCATATTATTAATACCATTTGAGACGAAACACTTTGAAACTTGTGGAAATTTTAAATTAATGTAGGAGAATATAACACATCTGGTAAAAGATAACACAAAGAAAAAAACATGCGCTTTTTTGTATTTTCATCTTTGAAATGCAAGAGAAAGGCCATAATGTATTATTGCAGTTTAGGCGCAATTTAGATTTTGGCCACTAGGTGGAAGCAGTGGGTGTGCAAAGTTTCAGATTGATCCAGTGAAGCATGGCAATACTGGACAGTATTTTGTATGAAGTCTGCCCAAATGTGTCGAATTGGTCAATTTATACATTTTCAAGTACATAACTATAGAGAACATACAAAAAGTCTACACATTCCCAGGAATGTCATACATGATGGATCATTAGCTTATACACAAACCATCACACATCTTGATGGCCGGGCGGCGTGGGTGTGGAGCTAGAGACAGCAGGGGTTCAAACTGGAGAACCCAGTTCCTACATTTGAACATAAAAATAGATTTTATCAAACAAAACTATGCTACATTTTATCTCTGGGACCCTCAGGATGACAAATCAGAGCAAGATTACTGAATGTAGTACATTATTTACCTTCAGAGTTGAATGTATCAAACCAATTGCCGTGTTAAAAGTGTTTTGTTGTTGTGCAATCTCCTCAAAATATATCATTGTATTTTTCCACTGTAATTGCTACTGTAAATCGGACCGTGCAGTTAAATTAAAAATAATTTAAGCTTTCTGCCCATATAAGACATGTCTATGTCCTGGAAAGTTTGCTGCTATTTACAACTGTCATATTAATCACATTAGCGCAACCGTCCCGGTATAGAGACATTGATCCTGTAGAGGTTAAAAGCAACCATTGTAGTAGTTTTGCCATTCATCTGTAACATACTGTATGTAATATACGGTATGCCTCATTGCCACTTAATCTATCAGTTCCACATAATTGGTTCTATGTGTTGTTAACTGTATGCATTCAAAGTATTGGTTGACCCTAGCCTGGTCCCAGGTCTGTTTGTGCGGTCTTGCCACCAGGCTAGGTTGAGGTAGGGCTCCATAAATATGCATCATAAACTGATCAGAATGATATTCATTCCATCCAATAGCGCCACATCCAGTCCAGCCACCCATGGAGCAACAGCCACAACATCCAACAATAGAACATTATTAGATACTGGAATATAGGCCCCCTCTCTAAATCCCCTTTCTGAATAAGTCTGAAATCACCTGGTGGGGGAGCAGAACAGGTGAGGACAACAGAACATTACCATCACCAATACAGATTCACATTTTAGCCCATGTCTAGATATAAAATGTCAATCAAAGGATAAATTCAATGCCATACATCCAGTCTATGTTCTGTATAGATCCTAGGATGGAATTTGCATTTACCTGCTCTGTTTGTAGGTCTCCAGCTTGTCACCTCTTTGATGAGCTGATCTCCCAGAAACCCCCATGAGGCAGACACAGAACAGCACCAACACAGTATCCACCTGCATGGTGCACATACCCCAGTAGACCACTCAAACTCCAGTCAAATTCCACACCCTACCAGGGCTAAAACCTCTCTTCGTGGGTCCTGGGACATTGTCTTCAGCAGAACAGCATCGGGGCCGGGGAAGAAGCAGCAGATCTGGCCTGACCAACAAACATCCCACGGTGCTTAATCTCCACAGTGGGCAAAAGCAATTTTGACTAAACCTATAAATCCCTGAGCATCAGATGGCACAGATTTGATCCCTCCAGTGGCGGATGTGGCTCATTCGCTCTGCCCTGTTGCTCTACTCTGCTCTGTACCGCCCAGACCAATTCTCATAATGATGCAGTGTGATCGTTTGGGAGGTAAATGGTGGGAGATAGATACAGGATCTGGTTCACACAGTCAGACACAGAGTCCCTGATGTGGAGGACTATAAAGTCCCTCAGCTGTGTGCCTATCACTGCTATTTTGCTGAGACACCTTCAAGGGCTGCTAAAATACGGCTTCAGCCTGAGTTTCACAAACATAGATATGTGGGATTAGCCTACATACACAAAGAGATTGGTCACTATTAGATAGGATTAACCTATTTCAACAAATAGTAGCCTTGATAATATGAATGAATCATATAGAGAGTATACTAGCCTATGCTGATGTCATCCATTCTTTTATAAAGACCGCATTCTTTCTGTGTTGTTGTTGATAATCAGCAGCACATCAATCCAGCCTTGTAAATAAAGTCATATTGAATGTTTGAAAGATCATGAATTTGGGATAGTTCCATGGGAGGTCAATTTGAGCATTGGTGTAAGGCATCTTTTATGTTTGATATTTTGTTGTATTCTTGGCAACCTATTTGAAGAGAACGGACAGCAATAGCAAAACAATCACATAGCTCATTACTCTGACTGATCCCAACATATGATGACTGCCTACTGTACAGTGGAAGCTGGTGGGAGGATCTATAGGAGGACGGGGTCATTGTTATGGCTGCAATAAAATTCATGGAACAGAGTCAAAAATGTGGTTTCCATATGTTTGATGTGTATGATACTGTTGCATTTACTCTATTCCAGCCATTACAATGAGCCTGTCCTCCTATAGTTCATCCCACCAGCCCCCACTGCTACTGTAAATTATCAATATAACATTAGAATGTTATCTGAAGACTGAAAATAATCAAACCAATTTCAACCATTTTACTGAGTTATTGTTCATATATGGAAATCAGTCAATTTAAGTAAATTCATTAGGCCCTAATCTATGGATTTCACAAGGCTGGGAATACAGATATGCACCTGTTGGTCACAAACACTGTAAAAAAAAAAGATAGGCACTTGGATCAGAAAACCAGTCAATTTCTGATGTGATCACCATTTGCCTCGTGCAGCACGACACATCTCCTTCGCATAGAGTTGATCAGGCTGTTGATTACGGCCTGTGGACTGTTGTCCCACTCCTCTTCAATGGCTGTGCAAAGTTGCTGGATATTGGAGGGAACTGAAACACGCTGTAGTACACTTCCGGGTTGGAGCGAGCGGTCGCATCCGCACTCGGTCCGCAGGTATTATTACATTTCATTACATTTCATTATAGTACAACGGTTTGATTTGTCTAATCTTAGCAATTTCTTCTTAGCTAGCTACATAGCCGTCTTTGTATCATAGATAATTGCGTAATTATCGTATTTCGTCGTCCTAACGCAGTCTACACTGCTATCTGCCCTGCAGCTAGCCAGCTAGCTAACGTCCACCGTCTACCGATTAGCAGCACAACTATTACACTCAACTGAACGACTTGATTAGTGTAGTGTTAGCTAGCTACATAGTTGTCTCTGCTGTCTTCGTATCCAAGATAATTGTGTAGTTTAGAGTGTGTAGTTTTAGAGTGATTATCTTAATTTACCGAGGTTAGCTAGCCAGCTATTTGTCGTCCTTAACGTAGGAGACACTGCTAGCTAGCCAACAGCTAGCCAACGTCTACCGAACAGAACTTCCGCACTCAACAACCTGGTCGCATTTCGCTTCGCTCCACAGGTAGTATCACATTTTTCATTTAATTTCATTACAGTACAACGGCTTGATTTGTTTGATCGTAGCTAGCTACATAGCTAGCTACATAGCCATCTTTGTATCAAAGATAATTGTGTAGTCTAGAGCGATTTCCTAGATTAGCTAGCCAGCTAGTCGTTCTTTTAACGTAACGTAATCAACACTGCTAGCTAGCCAGCTAGCCCCGAATAGCAGCACAGTAGAAACTATTACACTCAACGGAACGACTTGATTAGTGTAGTGTCAACAACGCAGCCACTGCCAGCTAGCCTACATAGTCAACAACGCAGCCTCTGCCAGCTAGCCTACTTCAGCAGTACTGTATCATTTTAATCATTTTAGTCAATAAGATTCTTGCTACGTAAGCTTAACTTTCTGAACACTCGAGACGTGTAGTCCACTTGTCATTCCAATCTCCTTTGCATTAGCGTAGCCTCTTGTGTAGCCTGTCAACTATGTGTCTGTCTATCCCTGTTCTCTCCTCTCTGCACAGACCATACAAACGCTCCACACCGCGTGGCCGCGGCCACCCTAATCTGGTGGTCCCAGCGCGCACGACCCACGTGGAGTTCCAGGTCTCCGGTAGCCTCTGGAACTGCCGATCTGCGGCCAACAAGGCAGAGTTCATCTCAGCCTATGCCTCCCTCCAGTCCCTCGACTTCTTGGCACTGACGGAAACATGGATCACCACAGACAACACTGCTACTCCTACTGCTCTCTCTTAGTCTACCCACGTGTTCTCGCACACCCCGAGAGCTTCTGGTCAGCGGGGTGGTGGCACCGGGATCCTCATCTCTCCCAAGTGGTCATTCTCTCTTTCTCCCCTTACCCATCTGTCTATCGCCTCCTTTGAATTCCATGCTGTCACAGTTACCAGCCCTTTCAAGCTTAACATCCTTATCATTTATCGCCCTCCAGGTTCCCTCGGAGAGTTCATCAATGAGCTTGATGCCTTGATAAGCTCCTTTCCTGAGGACGGCTCAACTCTCACAGTTCTGGGCGACTTTAACCTCCCCACGTCTACCTTTGACTCATTCCTCTCTGCCTCCTTCTTTCCACTCCTCTCCTCTTTTGACCTCACCCTCTCACCTTCCCCCTACTCACAAGGCAGGAAATACGCTCGACCTCATCTTTACTAGATGCTGTTCTTCCACTAACCTCATTGCAACTCCCCTCCAAGTCTCCGACCACTACCTTGTATCCTTTTCCCTCTCGCTCTCATCCAACACTT
Organism: Oncorhynchus nerka; assembly: GCF_034236695.1. Lineage (NCBI taxonomy): Eukaryota > Metazoa > Chordata > Actinopteri > Salmoniformes > Salmonidae > Oncorhynchus > Oncorhynchus nerka. The sequence continues at coordinate 71,568,884 of NC_088413.1, forward strand.
CCCACACTGCCCCTACTCGGATGGTATCGCGCCGTCCCAACCTTCGCTCTCTCTCCCCCGCTACTCTCTCCTCTTCCATCCTATCATCTCTTCCCTCTGCTCAAACCTTCTCCAACCTATCTCCTGATTCTGCCTCCTCAACCCTCCTCTCCTCCCTTTCTGCATCCTTTGACTCTCTATGTCCCCTATCCTCCAGGCCGGCTCGGTCCTCCCCTCCCGCTCCGTGGCTCGACGACTCATTGCGAGCTCACAGAACAGGGCTCCGGGCAGCCGAGCGGAAATGGAGGAAAACTCGCCTCCCTGCGGACCTGGCATCCTTTCACTCCCTCCTCTCTACATTTTCCTCTTCTCTCTCTGCTGCTAAAGCCACTTTCTACCACTAAATTCCAAGCATCTGCCTCTAACCCTAGGAAGCTCTTTGCCACCTTCTCCTCCCTCCTGAATCCTCCTCCCCCTCCCCCCCTCCTCCCTCTCTGCAGATGACTTCGTCAACCATTTTGAAAAGAAGGTCGACGACATCCGATCCTCGTTTGCTAAGTCAAACGACACCGCTGGTTCTGCTCACACTGCCCTACCCTGTGCTCTGACCTCTTTCTCCCCTCTCTCTCCAGATGAAATCTCGCGTCTTGTGACGGCCGGCCGCCCAACAACCTGCCCGCTTGACCCTATCCCCTCCTCTCTTCTCCAGACCATTTCCGGAGACCTTCTCCCTTACCTCACCTCGCTCATCAACTCATCCCTGACCGCTGGCTACGTCCCTTCCGTCTTCAAGAGAGCGAGAGTTGCACCCCTTCTGAAAAAACCTACACTCGATCCCTCCGATGTCAACAACTACAGACCAGTATCCCTTCTTTCTTTTCTCTCCAAAACTCTTGAACGTGCCGTCCTTGGCCAGCTCTCCCGCTATCTCTCTCAGAATGACCTTCTTGATCCAAATCAGTCAGGTTTCAAGACTAGTCATTCAACTGAGACTGCTCTTCTCTGTATCACGGAGGCGCTCCGCACTGCTAAAGCTAACTCCCTCTCCTCTGCTCTCATCCTTCTAGACCTATCGGCTGCCTTCGATACTGTGAACCATCAGATCCTCCTCTCCACCCTCTCCGAGTTGGGCATCTCCCGGCGCGGCCCACGCTTGGATTGCGTCCTACCTGACAGGTCGCTCCTACCAGGTGGCGTGGCGAGAATCCGTCTCCACACCACGTGCTCTCACCACTGGTGTCCCCCAGGGCTCTGTTCTTGGCCCTCTCCTATTCTCGCTATACACCAAGTCACTTGGCTCTGTCATAACCTCACATGGTCTCTCCTATCATTGCTATGCAGACGACACACAATTAATCTTCTCCTTTCCCCCTTCTGATGACCAGGTGGCGAATCGCATCTCTGCATGTCTGGCAGACATATCAGTGTGGATGACGGATCACCACCTCAAGCTGAACCTCGGCAAGACGGAGCTGCTCTTCCTCCCGGGGAAGGACTGCCCGTTCCATGATCTCGCCATCACGGTTGACAACTCCATTGTGTCCTCCTCCCAGAGCGCTAAGAACCTTGGCGTGATCCTGGACAACACCCTGTCGTTCTCAACTAACATCAAGGCGGTGGCCCGTTCCTGTAGGTTCATGCTCTACAACATCCGCAGAGTACGACCCTGCCTCACACAGGAAGCGGCGCAGGTCCTAATCCAGGCACTTGTCATCTCCCGTCTGGATTACTGCAACTCGCTGTTGGCTGGGCTCCCTGCCTGTGCCATTAAACCCCTACAACTCATCCAGAACGCCGCAGCCCGTCTGGTGTTCAACCTTCCCAAGTTCTCTCACGTCAACCCGCTCCTCCGCTCTCTCCACTGGCTTCCAGTTGAAGCTCGCATCCGCTACAAGACCATGGTGCTTGCCTACGGAGCTGTGAGGGGAACGGCACCTCAGTACCTCCAGGCTCTGATCAGGCCCTACACCCAAACAAGGGCACTGCGTTCATCCACCTCTGGCCTGCTCGCCTCCCTACCACTGAGGAAGTACAGTTCCCGCTCAGCCCAGTCAAAACCGTTCGCTGCTCTGGCCCCCCAATGGTGGAACAAACTCCCTCACGACGCCAGGACAGCGGAGTCAATCACCACCTTCCGGAGACACCTGAAACCCCACCTCTTTAAGGAATACCTAGGATAGGATAAAGTAATCCCTCTCACCCCCCCCCCCCCCTTAAAAGATTTAGATGCACTACTGGATGTCATAAGGTGAATGCACCAATTTGTAAGTCGCTCTGGATAAGAGCGTCTGCTAAATGACTTAAATGTAAAAATGTAAATGTAACGTTGATCCAGAGCATCCCAAACATGCTCAATTTCACCATATGTGCCCAAGAAAGGGAAATTAACTGAACTGAATGACTACCGATCAGTAGCACTCACTTCAGTCATCATGAAGCGCTTTGAGAGGCTAGGGAAAGACCATATTACTTCCTCACTCCCGACACACACAACCATTTCCAATTCTGTACCGACCTGTCAGATCCACGGATGACGCAATCACCATTGCACTGCACACTACCCTTACCCACAAAAGGAATGTGAGGATTCTGTTCATCGACTACAGCTCGGCCTTCAATACCATAGTGCTCTATGAGCCCATTACAAAGCCCACGGTCCAGGGTCTGAACTCCTCACTATGCAACTGGGTCATGGACTTCCTGACAGGCTGCCCAGAGGTGGTGAAGATAGGCAACATTAACTCCTCAACACTGATCCTCATCATGGGGGGCCACAAGGGTGTGTCCTCAGTCCTCTCATGTATTCCCTGTATACCAAAGGCAATCTCAATGCTGTGTGTTACAGGGAAGACATCCTCCTCCCTCATGTGGTACCCTTCCTGCAGGCTCATCCTGACATGACCCTCCAGCATGACAATGCCACCAGCCATACTGCTTGTTCTGTGCGTGATTTCCTGCAAGACAGGAATGTCAGTGTTCTGCCATGGCCAGCGAAGAGCCCGGATGTCAATCCCATTGAGCACGTCCGGGACCTGTTGGATCTGAGGGTGAGGGCTAAGGCCATTCCCCCCAGAAATGTCAGGGAACTTGCATGTGCCTTGGTGGAAGATTGGGGTAACATCTCACAGCAAGAACTGGTAAATCTGGTGCAGTCCATGTGGAGGAGTGCACTGCAGTACTTAATGCAGCTGGTGGCCACACCAGATACTGACTCTTACTTTTGAGTCAGTATGGGTCCCTTTGTTCGGGGACCCATTATTCCATTTCTGTTAGTCACATGTCTGTGGAACTTGTTCAGTGCATGTTTCAGTTGGTGAATCTTGTTATGTTAATGAAAATATTTACACATGTTAGATTAATGAAAATAAATTAATTAATTAAATTAAGTTGACAGCGAGAGGACTTTATATCTATCTATCAACCAATATGTCAGTGTTGAGTTCTCAACTTGGCCTCCAGCTTAAACATTATTAGTTGACATGAATCCTACTTACAGGGGGGGACCATCACTACATCTGTTCCTCTACTGAATACATTGCTATTGATTATTGCATTGTTGATTGCAAGTGAGTCATTTCACTGTACTTCTGCATGTGACATGAAAACTTGAAACTTCTAGTTAGACTAGACCACATGCATGTCTTAGTATGACTGGCCTCAAACTCATAGGTTAGACACAGCAGCTGTGGGAAGAGACTACGTGACCACTGACATGCACTTGCTGCACTTTCTATAAAGTATAGTGCCTTGCAAAAGCCCCTTGGCGTTTTTTCTAATTTGTTGCATTGCAACCTGTAATTGAAATGGATTTTTATTTGGATTTCATGTAATGGACAGACACAACACAGTCCAAATTGGTGAAGGGAAAAAAAACAACACTTGTTTCAAAGAATTCTGAAAAATAAAACATGGAAAAGTGGCGTGTGCATATTTATTCACCCCCTTTGCAATGAAGCCCCTAAATAAGATCTGGCACAACCAATTACCTTCAGAAGTCACATAATTAGTTAAATAAAGTCCACCTGTGTGCAATCTAAGTGTCACATGATCTGTCACACGATCTCAGTAAATATACACCTGTTCTGAAAGGCCCTAGAGTCTGCAACACCACTAAGCAAGGGGTACCACCAAGCACCCGGCACCATGAAGACCAAGGAGCTCTCCAAACAGGCCAGGAACAAAGTTGTGGAGAAGTACAGATCAGTGTTGGGTTATAAAAAAATATCAGAAACTCTAACATCCCATAGAGCATCATTAAATCCATTATTAAAAAATGGAAAGAATATGGCACTACAACAAACCTGCCAAGAGAGGGCCGCCCACAAAAACTCACAGACCGGGCAAGGAGGGCATTAATCAGAGAGGCAACAATGAGACCAAAGAAAAGCCTGAAGGACTGCAAAGTTCCACAGCGGAGATTGGAGTATCTGTCCATAGTACCACTTTAAGCTGTACACTCCACAGAGCTGGGCTTTACGGAAGAGTGGCCAGAAAAACGCCATTGCTTAAAGAAAAAAATAAGCAAACACGTTTGGTGTTCGCCAAAAGGCATGTGGGAGACTCCCCAAACATATGGAAGAAGGTACTCTGGTCAGATGAGACTAAAATTGAGCATTTTGGACATTAAGGAAAATGGTATGTCTGGCGCAAACCCAACACCTCTCATCTCCCTGAGAATACCATGCTGTGGGAATGTTTTTCAACAGCAGGGACTGGGAAACTGGTCAGAATTGAAGGAATGATGGATGGCGCTAAATACAGGGACATTCTTGAGGGAAACCTGTTTCAGTCTTCCAGAGATGTGAGACTGGGATGGAGGTTCACCTTCCAGCAGGAAAATGACCCTAAGCATACTGCTAAAGCAACACAAGTGGTTTAAGGGGAAACATTTAAATGTCTTGGAATGGCCTAGTCAAAGCCCAGACCTCAATCCAATTGCAAATCTGTGGTATGATGAGGATTGCTGTACACCAGCGGAACCCATCCAACTTGAAGGAGCTGGAGCAGTTTTTCCTTGAAGAATGGGCAACAATCCCAGTGGCATGATGTGCCAAGGTTATAGACATTTAACATTTACATTTAAGTCATTTAGCAGACGCTCTTATCCAGAGCGACTTACAAATTGGTGCGTTCACCTTAAGACATCCAGTGGAACAGCCACTTTACAATAGTGCATCTAAATCTTTTAAGGGGGGTGAGAAGGATTACTTTATCCTATCCTAGGTATTCCTGAAAGAGGTGGGGTTTCAGGTGTCTCCGGAAGGTGGTGATTGACTCCGCTGTCCTGGCGTCGTGAGGGAGTTTGTTCCACCATTGGGGGGCCAGAGCAGCGAACAGTTTTGACTGGGCTGCGCGGGAACTGTACTTCCTCAGTGGTAGGGAGGCGAGCAGGCCAGAGGTGGATGAACGCAGTGCCCTTGTTTGGGTGTAGGGCCTGATCAGAGCCTGGAGGTACTGAGGTGCCGTTCCCCTCACAGCTCCGTAGGCAAGCACCATGGTCTTGTAGCGGATGCGAGCTTCAACTGGAAGCCAGTGGAGAGAGCGGAGGAGCGGGGTGACGTGAGAGAACTTGGGAAGGTTGAACACCAGACGGGCAGCGGCGTTCTGGATGAGTTGTAGGGGTTTAATGGCACAGGCAGGGAGCCCAGCCAACAGCGAGTTGCAGTAATCCAGACGGGAGATGACAAGTGCCTGGATTAGGACCTGCGCTGCTTCCTGTGTGAGGCAGGGTCGTACTCTGCGGATGTTGTAGAGCATGAACCTACAAGAACGGGCCACCGCCTTGATGTTAGTTGAGAACGACAGGGTGTTGTCCAGGATCACGCCAAGGTAGAGATATACCCCAAGAGACTTGTAGCTGTAATTTCTGCAAAAGGTGGCTCTACAAAGTACTGACTTTTTTGGGGGGGGGTGAATAGTTATGCACACTCAAGTTCTGTTTTCTTGTATTTCTTGTTTGTTTCACAATAAAAAAATATTTTGCATCTTCAAAGTGGTAGGCATGTTGTGTAAATCAAATGATACAAACCCCCCAACAATCTCTTTTAATTCCAGATTCTAAGGCAACAAAATAGGAAAAATGCCAAGGGGGTCAATACTTTCGCAAACACAGTATTTCAGAATGAAAGCATACTACATCTTTCTAACTGTGAAAAGGTTTGTGTGGGTTTTCAAAAATGTCCCCTCCCATAATAGTGTTGTTGGCAGCAGTGGCGCCACATTTGTTTTAGAGGTGGAGGGGGGACATAAGCTGGCATGTTTTTGGGAGGGGGGGAACTAGGGAGAAGAGATACAGCGGCTGTGGGAAGAGAATAGGGGGAACATGACAAAATGGAGTGATTTAATCATTTCTCAGCTTGACCATAAATTCAGTCAGTGAGCAAATGTTAGGAGGTTGCATGGAAAAAAGCCCAATGGCAAAAAGCAGTCCAAAAATAATGAGTATTATGTTCACTTAATATTTTTTTCTCTCCATTGAACACTTACAAAAACACACATCTTGCCATAGTGCTCCATTAAATCAAATGGTGTACACACTTTAAGATACAACCATTGTATCCTAACTACCATATCAGCACATGCTTCTTGGGTTGAATACCAAAGGCAAAGTTTTACAGCAGATAAGTGGATGATATGCTTCCTTTTCAACCAGTGAAATATTTTCAGTTTGCAAGGCGCCTGTCTCAGACCTGTGGTTTAGGTTTACTGGTTAGCAGACCATAGATAACAAGCGCTTTACGGAGAAACAAGAGTCTCATTACCAGATACCCAACCAATTGTTTCAACAATATCTGTTAAAAGCTTCTCATCATTTACTGATCTCTTTCTTGTATTTGTTGTCTTTATCATGGACCTTCCTGGACAGTTTTTTTTTCGACAATGCTTGATTAAAATTTCAGAGTCCTCTATAGAATAACTTTATTTTAATTTGTGCGTGTATGTGTGTGCGCATGTGTACATGTGTGTTTGTGAGAACCTGGTTGTTCTAGTGTGGACACTATATAAAAGCCCAGGGCATTAAGGGACAGGTGTTCTGTACCTGTAGGACGATGAGATGATTCTGATTCTTAGACCACCTCACAAACAGATATCAATGTATCCACATAGAGTTGAAAACAGGTGTCCCCCAAGGTTCCATTCTGGCTCCTGTAATTGCACCATTTATATACATGATCTGATGCTAATAATATTTGTCATATCAGTTAAAAAAAAAGCTATTAATGAGCCTGTTCACTTGCCAGGTCACTGGCCAGTAAGAGGCAGTGGTGCTGTTTACCTGCCAGGTTTCTGGCCAGTAGGAGGCGGTGTTGCTACAGGCAGCGGGGCTGTGAGAATGCAGAGAGGCTGCCCAGTAGGGGGCAGGATGACAGAGGAGCTAAACAGCTTTTTCTCAAGATTCGAGCACAATGACACTGAGATCTTATATAAGTCATTGAAACGTGTTAACCCTCACAAGGCTGCCAGCCCAGACGAAATCTCTACCCTTGCCTTCAGAGCATGTGCATAACAGCTGGCTGTTGGGAGTTCTGACATTTTTCATCTCTCCCTAGCTCGGTCCTCTATTCCCATCTGCTTCAAGATGTCAACTATCATCCCTATGCCCAATAAAGGGAAATTTACTGAACGACGACCGGTAGCACTCACTTCTGTCATCATGAAGCACTTTGAGAGGCTAGTCAAAGACCATATCACCTCCTCCCTCCCTGACACAATTCACCAACGACCTGACAGATCCATGGATGACACAGTCACCATTGCACTGCACACTACCCTTACCCACCTGGAAAAAAGGAATGTGAGGATTCTTTTCATCGACTACAGCTCGGCCTTCCATACCATAGTGCCCCATGAGCTCATTACAAAGCTCACGGCCCAGGGTCTGAACTCCTCCCTATGCAACTGGGTCATGGACTTCCTGACAGGCTGCCCAGAGGTGATGAAGATAGGCAACATGAACTCCTAAACACTGATCCTCATCACGGGGGGCCCACAAGGGTGGGCCCTTCTCATGGGAGAAGCCTTCTCAGTTTCTGATTTGAAATCGACACTGCTGTCTTCTGTAATGTTCAAACTTGTGTCCTTGTTACATTTGTTTTGTGTCAAGATGCCATTCAATATGGCTGATAGCTCCTATACACAGCATAAACAGAGGTTGCGTTTCATAAAAACCTATGCATGCTGCATGGACAGGTTTTATACATTTCAAACAGGACATGTAAATACCCTCACGAATGCATGGAAGCGGATCTGATTTGGATTTGACACCATCTTTTGTGAAGGGGCCTTTTTCGAACATTTGCTAAAAACCTGTATGCTACCCAGCCAGCATAGATGTTATCTGCACATGAGATAATATTGCATATTGATGCAGTCCTCTCCTGTATTCCCTGTATACCAAAGACTGCATGGCCTTACACAGTTCCAAATGCATCAAGTTGGCTGACGACACAACAATAGTAGGCCTGATCGCCAACAACAACGAGGCTGCCTACTTCTTCTCTGTAGGCTGTCTGACGGCGTGGTGCAAGGTAAACAACTTCTCCATCAATGTTAGCAAAACAAAGGAGCCGATTGTGGACTTCTGGAGGAACCAGGCTGAAATCTCCTCCATTCTCATCAATGGGGCTGCCGTGGAGACGGTGAAGAACTTCAAATTCCTCGGCATACACATCTCAGAGAAGCTGAAATGGTCTTACTACACATTGACAGATTTTTCATCTAGTCAGGTCAGGAATTCAAACCAGCAACCTTTCGATTACTGGCCCAATGCTCTTAACCGCTAGACCGCCTGCCACCCCACTACTATTGTGAAAAATGTTAAATATATACTGAAAAAATATATAAACGCAACATGTAAAGTGTTTGTCATGTTTCATGAGCTGAAATAAAACATCTCAGACATATTCCATACACACGAAAAGCTTATTTCTCTCAAAGTTTTTGTATACATTTTTTTTTTACATCCTTGTTAGTGAGCATTTCTCCTTTGCCAAGAAAATCCATCCTTCTAACAGGTGTGGCATATCAAGAAGCTGATTAAACAGCATGATTATTATACAGGTGCACCTCGTGCTTGGGACAATAAACATCCGGTACAAAATGTGCAGTTTTGTCACACAGGGCTATGAATGCCTCTAACAAAGTTAACTACCAACACCGAAAGGAGGGAAAAAGGGCTACCTAAGTATGATTCTCAATCAGAGGCAACGATAGACAGCTGTCCCTGATTGAGAACCATATCCGGCCAAAAGATAGAAATAAAGATACAGACAACAAAACATAGACTGCCCACCTACATCACACCCTGACCTAACCAAATAGAGAAATAAAACGACTCTAAGGTCAGGGCATGACAGGCCCACCCATGGTTGCATACCTCCCCAGTCATGTGCAATCCATAGCCTAATGAATTTATTTTAATTGACTGATTTCCTTCTATGAACTATAACTCAGTAAAACCTTTTAAATTGTTGCATGTTGCCATTATATTTTTTAGTCAGTATATAGTTTTATATTGAGAATTTTCACATAGCTGCGGCATCCTCAGCACCCCTACTTCCCGCTGCTATAAAGCTGTTGTGTGCATCATACCATTAAACAATCAATTAATTGCAGTCATTCTTACACCATGAGATCAATTATCAGTTCTAAACATGTATTTTTATGTTCTATGCTCAATATCTATTTTCCTGCGCGAAATGATAGACAGTTGGTTGTCGGAGCACATCTCTGGTGCCGCTGAGTCGGAGGAGCGTGTATTACGCACTAGCATGTCAAACGATGATTAAAATGAACACGTCACTCAAACGATGATTAAAATGAATGAGTCACACAGAAAAACTAATCATGACAGTCGAGTCAGTAAACATAAACATACAATAACGAATCGTTCGCGAAGTGCACATCACTATCAGACAGATAATGGAATTAACCCAGAAGACGATCTCCCACACAAACAAGCAAAATATCACATGCCTTAACTGTCTTGGTGTGTAGCCTTAACAGTAAATTTCACCGTCGCTGGAACGTCTGCATCAGATGGGATTCAACTCATGGCATGCAGGCTACTTTCTCTTTCGCACTAGTGCTCTTCCTCTTCAACCACCCAGAAGCTGTCGAGTCATTCCTAGTTTGCGGTGCCGGAGGAGTAGTTGTTCCAAATCAAAATGGATTTGTCACATACACATGGTTAGCAGATGTTAATGCGAGAGTAGCGAAATGCTTGTGCTTCTAGTTCTGACAATGCAGTAATTAACCAACAAGTAATCTAACCTAACAATTTCACAACAACTACACAAGTGTAAAGTTTAAATGGTTAAAATTGTCACAGTGCAGGTGCATTTATACGGAGACTTGATTACACACAGGTGGATTGTATTTATCATCATTAGTCATTTAGGTCAACATTGGATCATTCAGAGATCCTCACTGAACTTCTGGAGAGAGTTTGATGCACTGAAAGTAAAGGGGCTGAATAATTTTGCACGCCCAATTTTTCAGTTTTTGATTTGTTAAAAAAGTTTGAAATATCCAATAAATGTCGTTCCACTTCATGATTGTGTCCCACTTGTTGTTGATTCTTCACAAAAAAAATACAGTTTTATATCTTTATGTTTGAAGCCTGAAATGTGGCAAAAGGTCGCAAAGTTCAAGGGGGCGAATACTTTCGCAAGGCACTGTAGGTTCGGGAAAAAGTACCTACTAAATATTATTGAATTCAAATGATCTATTTACAGGTTTACAACAATTTGCTATTGATTTTGTCTTTAAGAAACTGGCCCACCAGAGACAGGCCCTACAGCAAATGTCACTGGAAAAGATTGCAACATTCTGCCAACACCTCCAGAGACATTTGATCAAGCTCACCATATATATTCTTTATAAACTTCCTTGTCCTAATTCCAATACTTCCAAAGTATTCAGCCAATAAGGGCATTATTTTCACCATAAAAGGTGAATGATGAGCTTTTTACAGGTGGAGTTATTACGCGCGTTCACGTGTGCACCGTTTCAAGAAGGGTCTGGTTTATAACCGGAAACATGCATATATATGAATGTTGTTTCAGAAGCATCGACACCCCACCAAGACAAACACTGTGGGAAACACTGACATATGATTCTGACTTGTAAGACTCTGGCTATGTCCCTATATGGCCTTGTATCCTCTGTTCAGTGATGGTCACAGCACCACCCCATCTTTCTGCAATAGCCTGACAGACAGCAGTGGGTGTGTGACAGGCCAGGCTAGGTGTTTGTGGTTGGAAATAGATCTGACTGTCTTGTGAGGCTGTCTTCTAGTGGTCTGTGTAATTTGAGAAATATTGTCTGAAATCCATGTAAATTCAGAATAATATATGGCAGTAACGTTCCTATCTGTCAAAAGTTCAAAAAGTTTCTTAATATATGCCATCTGGTTTGCTTAAAATAACACATTTGAAATTATTTATAATTTTACTTTGGTACTTAAGTATATTTTAAACCAAATACTTTTAGACTTTTACTCAAGTAGTATTTTACTCGGTGACTTTCACTTCTACTTGAGTCATTTTCTATTAAGGTATCTGTCACGACTTCCGTCGAAGTTGGTCCCTCTCCTTGTTCGGGCGGCGTTCAGCGGTCGACGTCACGGACCTTTTAGCCATCGCCGATCCACTTCTCATTTTCCATTGGTTTTATCTTGTCTTCCATCACACCTGGTTCCTATTCCAACCATTACATGTCGTGTATTTAACCCTCTGTTCCCCTCCATGTCCTTGTCCGTAATTGTTTCGTGTAGTGCTTGTGATTACCGGGTTTTGTTTGGCCCATTTCATGTATTGTTCTGTTGATGGTGGTTTATGTTTATTAAATGACACCATTGTAAATCAGTTTTCGCTCTCTAGCGCCTGACTTCTCTGCCGCCAGTACGCACCTCATTACAGTATCTTTACTTTTACTCAAGTACATATATTGGGTTCTTTTTCCACCACTGAAAGTCTCTTAAACTGAACTGCATCTCTGTCTCTGCCTGATCTTTAACTAAAGTCCCACAGTAGATGGGCATCACCATAAACCTCATCTGACCATGCTTTCTGGAATAAATGTTTGGGGTGTGGTCATTTTGTTCTCAATGCTACATGTTGAGTTTAACCCATCAGTGAGTTTGTGACCATATTCAAGATGTTCATTATGTAAAACCACTGCAATGAGGTCCTTTTGTTTTCAGTTGGTTTGTTTCGATAAGCTTTGCTGGTTTGAGATCCAGGCAGTTTATTTGGCAGCTCCTTCCAATAAAGGTGTCTTCACATAGTAATTTGCATTTAAAAAATATATTGCTTATGTAAATGTAGTGGTTAACTGTTATTTATTTTCTACCATCAGAAATACGGTATTGTTAGTCATTATTTTTGGTCCTCTCGTGATCTTGGTCATCTGTATCTTTATGAAAGCACTGTTGCATTTCATCTTTTATTTCTGTCTCTTTTATCTAGTGGAATAAACAGATTGAAGTCATTTTGGTGTACTCTTGTTAATGTGTGCTATTTCTCTCAAACAAGCTAACCTACTGTAATCCTCTAAGTTTTAATAAACTTGGATTGTTTTTTTATCTGCCTCTTTATTGTTTCCCTTTAATGGGCCTAGAATCCATTTAGATGTTGCAATTGTAATATATATTTTTATTTTGATAGACATAGTATTATTAACTGCCTGGTTAAAGGAATACCATGAGATCTGGGATTTGATTGGTCCCTTGCTGAAATGGAGGAGGGACAGGGTCCTTTGTGTGTTCCACAGTATGTATGACTGCTTCCTGACCCACCTGAGCCTGGCGGACGGCAGCGTGGCGTGTGGGTTTGTGGTTTCTCTCAATGTGTATCAACCCTGGGGCGGCAGGTAGCCTATTGGTTAGAGCGTTGGGCCAGTAACCGAAAGGTTTCTAGATTGAATAACCAAGCTGACAAGGTAAATATCTGTTGTTCTGCCCCTGAACTAGGCAGTTAATTCACTGTTGCTAGGCCTTCATTGTAAATAAGAATGTGATCTTAACTGACTTGCCTAGTTAAAAAAAAAAAAAATCAACCCTTGTTCTTCTATATTTAGCTATTTGAGCTTTCTGGGTCTTTTCAAAGTGTCTATCCTGTACACTACCTCTGGATCATGTGACCTGACTGTCCAATACAGAGATCTGTAAGTTCTGTGTGTCCTGCTGTCCAGGTGTCTGCCTGTCTGTCCCTCCATGGTGTCTGTGAACCTGTCCGGGAACCTGGCGGTGACCTAGGTGGTACTCCAAAGCCTCCTCTCCACCTAGCGACCTTTGACCTATCTCAACCTCCAAGGTACAGTAGGCCTATAGTAGTCATCTCTCGAGGTAGAGTGTCATGAGTCTTGCAAGTGAAACAATGTTCTCCCCCAAGTTGGTGTGAGCTTCTGAAGACACACAGCTTCACACTGTGGTTTCCTTGTTCTTAACACACTGACTGGCCTTCTTCTCACTGTTTAATATTTCCACAAAGGAGGGTGTTGGGTGAGCTTCAAGATACTGTGGGAAAGTTCCTAGTCACACATTAGTGTTGTCACCTCAGTGTATCTATTCTGCCCTTGAGTTGCGTTCCCATACAAAACTAGACAGATAGCTAACAACTAAATCTTTAATAAAACTCCCAAGGCGTGACTTTTCTTGAATGAATATATTGAAAACGTTTATGTTGTGAAACCAGCAAAATACAGAAAAGAATATACTTTAGTGTTCAATTCACACCGACATACTGTAGCTGTACATTAAGTACAAGTTGCACAAATACAAAGCACGCGCTAAGGCACCATGCATCTGGCATGATGCCAAACCATATAGCTAATTGTTAACCATATGGTAATTGGCTCCTTTCATTACTCTAGTAATGTATAACCATCTATGTAGAATAACAAAGCATATTACACTAGAAACAGTAACAAAACTACAGTATTGTATATTTTACAATTCGTTTGCATGACGCATGAGCAAAGTAATACAGCTAACGACATACATTAAAGGCATTGCAATTTGTGAGTAAATGCAACCAACATTGATATGTAAGCAACTCTATCAATAACACGATTATCATCATTAGCTAAATGCTTGAATCGAACTTACAAACAAATATTTTTCCAAGGCTGAAGCGTGACAAGAAATAACTACATTGAAAGACCTGCACCGTAGCGTTGTTTGTAGCTGCTTCTAAGCGTGCAAAACAAATTCTGTACTTCCTGTTTGCGTCAGTCTTTCTAAGTACCAGAAAGCGCCACTAGGGGGCAAATAACACCATTGAACACAATGAAAATCCAATTTAATCATTGTAATAAAATAATCTGTTACCTTCTAACAGGATGGCAGCACAGTATCACTTTATCACTCAGAGATTGGGCCAAGGCAATTATGTTTAGGGTAACTAATTTCGTCACCTGTTATAGTAATTTCCAATTTATAAAAAGCAATTACTAAATGGTTTCTGTTAGTGCAATTTGTGGATGGTGCTACTGCCATCTTGTTAACGATTTAAGCATACCCATTTGTTTGAAGTGCTGCTAAGCAGGGGCACAACTTTCAGTGGGGATCGGGGAGTCATGTTCCCCACACAGTTTTATCATTGCAATGTGACACAAAAAGCGGCAACGGTGTGCTTTAGGACAATACGAACGCCTCTGTGTGGTCGGGTAGGCTGTTTCAGTTTTAGCCTGCTTGAATGAGGACCCCACGGACATCAAAGAGTGGGCTGATAGGCTATGTGAAAGCAAAGGTTCTGGAAGAATGGCTAGACCAGCACGGTAGAGTTGAGCATACTGTAGTTCAGTGTGTATGTGTTGCATTCATTCACCAAGTTGTAAAAGCAAGCAGAGCAGAAACGGGCTATTATTTAGTTGACTGATGTAGCTGGAAAGGTAACTGCTGTTTAACTTCACAGAAAAGAATGAACTACGGTTTATTCCCAGTGCATACCGTGCTGCAATGATCTCTGTTGGAACCCGCAGGTCCTGCAGGCACCCGTGGGAATACAGCCCTCTAGTGCAGTCACAAAACACTGCTCATCATGTCTTCGCATGTCTTCGCAGGATCAGATGATGACACGGGTACCAGAAGGGTCAGAAAGACATGGAAGACCAGGTGAATTTTGCAGTATATTAACAATTTCAGTGAACGATACTAAGTTCAACCTCGAATTAATGGGTACACCCATGCTGCCTCTCGTGCCTGCTCCGCTGTGCTAACTCCTCGTAGCTTCGCCACTCTGTTTTAGCTGCTTCCAGTTCCTCCTTAGGACGGCGATATTCACCAGCCTGTGCCCAGGGTCCC
This sequence comes from Oncorhynchus nerka, assembly GCF_034236695.1. Lineage (NCBI taxonomy): Eukaryota > Metazoa > Chordata > Actinopteri > Salmoniformes > Salmonidae > Oncorhynchus > Oncorhynchus nerka. Next base: position 71,584,170 of record NC_088413.1, read on the forward strand.
TTGCCCTCCAATATCTCCTCCCATGTCCATTCCTCCAGAAAGCGCTGCTCCTCCTTACCACGCTGCTTGGTCCGTTTGTGGTGGGAAGTTCTGTCACGACCGTCGTTCAAGGAAGACCAAGGTGTGGTTTCCTTGTTCTTAACACACTGACTGGCCTTCTTCTCACTGCCACCAAGCTGAAGTTCTTGATGAACTTGAGGTAAAAGTTTGTGAAGCCCAGGAAACGCTGAACCTCCTTAACAGACTTGGGGGTGGGTCAATCCGCTACCGCCCCTACCTTCCTGGAGTCCATTTGGACTCGACCGGGTTCCATTACAAATCCAAGGAATTGTACTCGGGATGAATGGAATTCACATTTTTCCGGCTTAATGTACAAATGGCTGTCTAGGAGGCGTTTGAGTACTTGTCTGACATGCTTTGTGTGTTCTTGAAGGGAGCTCGAAAAGATGAGGATGTCATCCAAGTAAACGAACACGAATATGTTAAGCATATCCCTAAGCACATAGTTTATGAGCGCTTGGAACACAGCTAGGGCGTTGGTCAGGCCGACGGGCATCACCAAGTATTCATAGTGACCAGTAGGCGTGTTGAAAGCGGTCTTCCACTCGTCACCGGGTCTGATCCGCACAAGATGGTATGCGTTCCGCAGGTCAAGCTTAGTGAAGACAACTGCTTCCTGGAGCAGCTCAAAGGCTGTGGCCATAAGGGGTAGCGGGTAGTGGTTACGGACGGTTATGGCATTGAGTCCCCAGTAGTCGATGCAAGGATGTAATCCACCGTCTTTTTTGGCCACAAAGAAAAACCCTGCTCCCGCCGGCGAGGTGGATTGACGCATGAGGCCTGCTGCCAGAGCGTCCTTGATGTAGGTATCCATAGCAGCTCGTTCGGGAGGAGATAGGGAAAAGATCCGACCCCTGGGGGGGGGCAGGTGCCCGGAAACAGGTCAATGGGGCAATCATAAGGTCTATGGGGTGGTAGCATGGTGGCCCTCTGTTTGCTAAATACCGGTTTGAGGTCATGGTAACACTCGGGAACTCAGGACAGGTCGATGGATTCTAGAGACTCGGGAGGAGAACTCTGGGAACTCGGGAAGATACAAGTGGCTTGGCACGTAGGACCCCACTGCTTGATAGTGCCCACAGACCAGTCGATGTGAGGGTTATGGCTGTAAAGCCAGGGGTATCCAAGGACGAGAGGGAACTCGGAACAGGAGATCAGATGAAAGTTCATCACTTCCTGGTGTTGGGAAACTGAAAGTCGCAAGGAGGTAGTGACACGAGTGACAAGTCCAGATACCAAAGGGCTTCCATCCAATGTAGTAACCCTCATGGGGTCACTTAGAGGTTCAGAGGGAACGCCATTCTCCTTCGCCCAGACACCATCCATGAAGTTACCTGCGGCTCCAGAGTCTACCAAGGCTTGAAGGGGAAGCTCGTGGTTGTCCCAGGAAAGGGTGACTGGAATGAGCAGGTGGGAGTTGGATGGATGGGAGGAGGTTGTTTCCCGTTACAGTCCTCCCAGGCCTGCACGGGACAGTGCGTTTCCCTGGAGCCCGAGACATGTGGAGCGGAAATGGCCCGGTTTGCCGCAATATAGACAGCATCGCTCCCTCATCTGATGTACTGGGGCAGGAGCGGTTGCCGGGGAAAGTCGATCAGATATCTGCTTTATGGAAGTCAGCATCTCCGACAGAAGTCGAGAATGTCTAGCCATTAAGGCCTCTTGCTGAACCAGAGCAGCTTCGTGGCGTTGGACAGTCCCCTCGTGGTGGGACAGCATGGAAAAAATGTCCTGGGTACTGGCTGCCTCTGGGTTCATTTTGTTGGCTCTGTGTTTCTGTCAGGACCCGGTTATGAACTCGGGTCTCCGGTGTGAGAAACAGTCACTTAGTAAACTGAGCCACTAATAGTCGGCAGAACCCAGAAGATGAGGCAGACATAGCAGTACTAGAGACGGTGATTTAATAAAGAAAAAATGGAAAAGATCTTCAGGCAAAAATATAAACGTACAAAGTCAAAAGTCATTCCAAGAGAAAAAAATGTATATTCTCCAAGAGACAAGGAAAATCCACAAAGTGGTAAGAACAGCAGGGAAAAAACAAACCTCAAAAGAAGAATAAAAAATAAACAAGAACAAAACCAGAGTACCTCAAGTTCACAGCATGGCTGGGTGCTAACATACAAACACAGAGCAAAGAACTGAGGAAAACTAAGGGTTTAAATGCAATCAAGGGAAACGAGGCACAGGTGCAAATAATAACTGGGAACAAGGGAAGACAAAAGGGTCAAAAAGCACAATGGGGGCATCTAGTGACCAAAACTGGAACAACCCTGGTCAAATCCTGACAATCCTAACTTCACCTTGTTGGGCAAAGACTCTGCATCAAAACTCAACAGGACAGACAATATCTTCTCTGTTTCACCACGCTGCATCACACCAAACAGCTGGTGTCATAGACACCAGGAATCTTCCATTTAATCTGAACCCCCTCAACACCTAATCCCACCCCTGTTATCACTCCTTTAATGAATGAGTTGGACTAGCTGCCAGAATTAGTCTGCTAGGGGTGTATTCATTTCTCGGATTCTGTTGAAAAACGTTTTGCAATGGAAACCATTTACTCCAAATGGAAAATGTTTAGCAACGAATACGACTGTTTCTATTGGACAGATACAGGTAGGTCCCTTCCCATTTCATTCCATTTCATCTGTTTCCTTCCATTTGGTTCATATAGTAAAAGCTAAATGTTTTAATTTGCAAAACGTTTTGAAACAGACCAAAGGTTTCAATGTACTTCCTGAATTGACTGGAATTAAAATATAATTGATCCCAACCCTGCCGTATATTCAATGTGTCAAATTTAGTTTCACTGATGTTTATACCTAGTAAATGTGGCGAGTGGGTAATCTGCCTCTACTATTAGTCATATTAGCCAACGTACAACCATTGGATAACAAAATAGATGAGCCACGATCATGAATATCCTACCAACGGGACATTAAAAACCGTAATATCTTATGTTTTACCGAGTTGTGGCTGAACGACGACATGGATAACATACAGCTGGTGGGTTTTACGCTGCATCGGCAAGATAGAACAGCTGCCTCTGGTAAGACAAATGGGTGGTGGTCCTCTGGTAAGACAAATGGGTGGTGGTCTGTTTATATTTGTAGACAACAGCTGGTGCACAACATCTAATATTAAGGAAGTCTCAAGGTTTTGCTCACCTGAGGTAGAGTATCTCATGAAAAGCAGTAGGCTATTTACCAAGAGAGTTTTCATCTATATTTTTTTGGAGTTCTCTATTTACCACCACAAACCGATGCTGGTACTAAGACCGCACCCAATGAGCTGTATATGGCTATAAGCAATCCGGAAAACGCTCATCCAAAGGCTCATAGTAGCTGAGGACTTTAATGCAGGGAAACTTAAATCCGTTTTACCTCATTTCAACCAGCACGTTAAATGTGATAATGAACACAAAAAACCTTGCTTACGCAGGTTCTAAGAAACCCATTTATAACTTACGGACTTGTGATCTATAAATCTCACATTAACTTAAAATTAACGGCACCTGAACGTGCCTTAAAATCAGTGATTTCCCATTATAGGATGCTAGCACAAATGAGTGTTTAGTCAGGAATAACCATGGACCAAAAGGGAAAAGCAAACTTTTTGGAAGACGCGATCACTTGTGACAGGATGCGGCTGAATGATGGCTGTGATATACCTGACCTGTCACTTATTTCCCTCTGGAATATCCCAGTAGTGAGGAATCCCAGAGTGGACAGTACTTGGACAGATACGGGTATGGCATGATTACAGCGTGTCTTCCTTTCCAGATTAGGGGCTAAATCCGCGCACAAATCTAACGGAACATTTATTGGGAAACGATAGCGATGTATAAGCCATGGATCATCATGCGCAAAAAAGTAATTCCGGTCTCTGAAAACTCTCTCTCTTCTAATAGCACGGTTTACAATGTCTTCCAATAACGCAAGAACAGCCATGGTTACTTTTTTCTAATTTGACACTATTTATAGAACATCGCACCCTGTTTCTAATTCAGACACCTTGCGTCTGGCAAATAATTCCTCACACCTTTAATTGATCATTCCTAACAAATTGTTCATTAAGTTAGTGCAAAGTTCACCACAGACTTGGAAGTACATGCGTTCCAAACTGCAATACCCCTATATAACCAGTAGGACAATCACTTACGTCAAGTCTAGACTTTACTTAGAGATAAGATCATTTCCACTTTAAAGTAAGGTTTTATAAATAACTACTTGTACGTGGTTTTCTGCGTAAGTAATATTTACGTAAGATCAAAATTGACCAAAACCTATGTTTTTTCTCTCTCGTTCTGCAGTCTGGTTGTCCTCCAGTAAGGGATTCTCTCTGAGGACAACTGACGACGACCCCCTTCCAAGTCACCCCAGACCCACCACAGCACTCAGAAGGTCAGAGACACAGAGTAAGAGCTGACCTGACTCAAATACTATTTGAGCATTTGCTTCAGCCTGCCGAAAGTGCCAGGTGGGCAGGGTTGCACTTCTGGACCTATTGATACCATTGCAAAAGGCAACCTCAATCAAGTACAGCAGATACAGAATAGGCTAATACCGGAACATCAGTCATCAAGATTCTGTCTTAATTCATACGTAGACGTTGATGAATGTTAGGGATGAAAGTATGGAGATGGCGATATTAATAAGGTCCTAAAGGGGTAAACAAACAGTCAAAAGATATGTCTTGGACTTTGGTGCAAGAGTGAGGATGACACCCAATTGGAATTTTCCACTTGTATTTTGCATCATTGGATAGGCAGTTTATGTGAACGAATGGGTATTGAATGGTTTCTGACATAGAAATATAATGACTAGACTGGTTTACCCATCACAGATCATGAACTTGAATTGGGATTTAGGAAATATTTCTGGCATTTGAACACCTGAAGTGCATTGTTAATCCATGCAGTTTGTGAGTGTGTCTGCGTGTGTGTGATGTGATGTGATGTGTGTCCAGAGGAGAACAAGCATGTGGTTGGTCTGTGTGAGGTCAGGACGTCAGTCGCTCTGTGTTAGTGTGTGGCCTCAGCCTGTCTCACTCCTCCGTCTCTCTTCTCCTCCTCGCCCTCAAACTGCAGGCTAGACTGTCTGGCAATCATCTCCACGACGATCTCTTCCCAGAGCTGGACGCCCCTACAATGCCCGGACTCCACCTCCTGAAAGTGTCCTCCAATCACATAATGTGGGAGTGTCTTAAGACGACAGTGAATGCCTTGGAAGGGCATCCTCAACTTTCTTTCCCGGTTATTTATTATGGGTCATTTGTATTTACTTAGTTAAATTTGTATAAAGTTAGTGTCATTTTTTGAGTAGTTGATATTGTTTGCTGGGGAAATACTCTCAGCTGGACAGCAAGTGATGCTATGAAAGTCTGGGGCCTCATTTATAGTTCGCACAAAACATACCCCAAAACATTTGTTTTACACAAAAATTGGCATTTATAAAAAACTGAACTTGTAGTGATAATGTGCATTTATTCCAGCAAGCTTTAGACCATGCGTACGCACAGAAGGTTATTGCATTGCAAGCAAGCGAGTAGGGGATACCTAGTCAGTGAACTGCAGACTTTTCCACCTTGCCGGATCAGGGATTCAAACCTTTTCTGGCCATGATGGGTTCATATCCCCAAAGTAGCTTTAGCCTACAACAAATTACCATGTGCATCTCTCATTTAATCAGGCTGCTATTAAGTATTTTGCTCTATGTATCCGAAAGGCAGCACAGATTTAATATACAGTAGAGTTGAACAGATGAACAGACAGTTGATATTTGGCATTGAAGTGTGCCGGCTACCGCTGTAAGTGGGCCTACTATAAATGTACATTTTTGGGGTGGAGTAGACAGACAGTGCATTCATTATATTTAGGTTTGGGAAAAAGTAAACGCTAAATATTATTGAATTCAAGTGATCTGTTTACAGGTTTTCAACAATTTGCTATTGATTTCTTTCTTTAAGAAACTGACCCACCAGAGACAGGCCCTACACAAAATGTCACTGGAAAAGTTAAAAACATTCTGCCAACACCTCCAGAGACATTTGATCAAGCTCACCATATATATTCTTTAGAAACTTCCTTGTCCTAATTCCAATACTTCCAAAGTATACAGCAAAATAGGGGCATTATTTTCACCATAAAAGGTGAATGATGAGCTTTTTACAGGTGGAGTTATTGCACGCGCTCACGTGTGCACCGTTTCAAGAAGGGTCTGGTTTATAACCGGAAACATGCATATATATGAATGTTGTTTCAGAAGCATCGGCACCCCAACAGGACAAACACCGTGGGAAACACTGACATATGAAACTGACTTGTAATACTCTGGCTGTGCTATGGCCCTATATGGCCTTGTATCCTCTGTTCAGTGATGGTTACAACACCACCCCCTCTTTCTGCAGGTAGCAGTGGGTGAGCGACAGGCCAGGCTAGGTGTTTGTGGTTGGAAATAGGTCTGATTGGTGTGTGAGGCTGTCTTCTAGTGGTCTGTGTAATTTGAGAAATATTGTCTGAAATCCATGTCAATTCTGAATAATATGTGGCAGTAACGTTCTTATCCATCAAAAGTTCAACTCAAGTAATTTCTTTTCAGACAAGTTGAATACATTTTAAAGCTAGACATTTTTTTACTGTATTTGTCAGACAATCATTAACCGATCCAGCGGTTTTACACTGATGTGCTTAATATATACCATCTGGTTTGCTTAATATATACCATCTGGTTTGCTTAATATATACCATCTGGTTTGCTTAATATAACACATTGAAATTATTATACTTTCACTTTTGATACTTAAGTATATTTAAAACCAAATACTTTTAGACTTTTACTTAAGTAGTATTTTGCTGGGTGACTTTCACTTCTATTACAGTATCTTTACTTTTACTCAAGTACAAAAATCGGGTTCTTTTTCCACCACTGAAAGTCTCTTAAACTGAACTGCATCTCTGTCTCTGCCTGATCTTTAACTAAAGTTCCACAGTAGATGGGCATCACCATAAACCTCATCTGACCATGCTT